>NC_030443.2:17030957-17155957 GCF_001660625.3 Ictalurus punctatus | reverse complement strand
ATATCTTAATGCACAATTACTTTCTATGCTATTTTTAACAAATGATGTCATTTTCCAGGGGAGTGCACAAACATTTGCATGTAACTGTATGACCATTTTCTCTTTTTATCCTGTCTGTGCTGATGATACTGGAGCAGTGTGAAAGATACGCTGTGTATTAACACTTATTATTTTTAAAATGTTGATTTTTTTTGTTGTCTTTTTGCATAAAACTGACTGCCAATAAATGAATAAATGCAAATATTTGTATAAGTCCACTTTAAGAAATGTCAAAAATGCGTCTATGCTTCACACCTGAAATTTCCAATCTTAACATTTTGTGTTTTGTCATAGAGAGAGAAAATAATATTTATGGTTAAAGGTGCGGTTTGTAACGTTTAGATCCCTCTACTGACTGTAACGTAAATCGCAAGAACACCGAAAAGCCTTTATGCTTCTTGACAATTGAATACTCCACTTTTTTTTTTTATGTAAACGTGATCGAGCGAAAGAGTTTTGGATGTAAATGCAGCTGATTTCCAGGCTGGAGAAATGCACATGAAAGCTAAATAAAGAACATACCCTCTTCCCATGCATGGGAATATTGTATCTTACAGTTTTTAGAAGGAATTATGACCAGACTGGGAATGCTTTCAAACATTACAAACTGAATCTATAAACATGAAGAGCATCTCTTACAAGTGAATTCACACCAATGACATGCCAGCTGAACTGTTTCTTAAGTGACATTCAAGACACGACAGATTTTCCCACCAGATGAATTACAGACGAATGATGCGTATGTGCAAAATCACATATCATAGTTAGCTGGTTCTCTCTCTCTCTCTCTCTCTCTCTCTCTCTCTCTCTCTCTCTCCCTCCATCCTCAGTCATATGAAAGCAGCTTGTGCTCCAGTTGGATGGAGACCATCGCCATAGTAACCTTGACAAATTGTTGATGTCACCAGTGAATTTGTGAATGAAGAGAGAAAAGCAAGAAAGGAAAGCAGGCGTGTGGGATAACCTGTTCTGTGAAGAACTGTGCACAAAAAAAAAAAAAAATTAAAGAGTTAAATGTTTGTGCGCTGTATGGGTGTGTATTATCAGGTAATTATCAGATAATACATCAGGTGTGTATTATCCACTGGGATTTGTTTTCATCACGTGTGTGTGTGTGTGTGTGTGTGTGTGTGTGTGTGTGTGAGAGAGAGAGAGAGGCACAAAGGCCAAACACAGATGAAATAACAGCTTACCGATATGGTGTTTGGATGTTGAATAGCCACCAAACACCATATGGACTCTGGGATAAACACGGCATGTAGACAATATGAAATATTGACTTGGAGAAAGAGCTGAGCCAGTGGAGTGCTGCTGTACTGTGTCATATGACCGGAGCTATTTTCTGTTCCTCCTCAGCTGATAATAATGAGAGAGAGAGAGAGAGAGAGAGAGAGAGAGAGGAGGAATGAGTATTGATATAGAGTTTTTAAGAGTGTGAGTGTTAAAACTGACTTTTACACTTATACACTACACTATATGGCCAAAGGTTTGTGTCACCAGACCATCACACCCATATGTGGTTCTTCCCCATACTGTTCCCACAAAATTAGAAGCACACAGTTGTATAGGATGGCTTTATATGCTGTAGCATTACAATTTCACTTCACTGGAACTAAGGGGCCCAAACCTGTTCCAGCATGACAATGCCCCTGTGCATAAAACGAGCTCCATGAAGACATGGTTTGCTGACGCTGGAGTGGAAGGACTCGGATGTCCTGCACAGAGCCCTGACCTCAACCCTACTGAACACCTTTGGGATGAACTGGAATACTGAATGGTCGCCAGTCCTTCTCGCCCAACGTCGTTAATGCTCTTGTGGGTGAATGAACGCAAATTCCCACAGTCACGCTCTAAAAGCTAATGGAAAGCCTTCCCAGAAGAGTGGAGAATATTATAGCACCAAAACGGGACTACACCTGGAATGGGATGTTCAAAAAGCACATATGGGTGATATATGTGTCAGGTGTCTATAACTTTGTTGCCATATATTACATCAGTTCCTTGCTCTCAGTTTGTTTATTTCGCCCCTACGTAATATACAGTACCCTCCATTAATATTGGCACCCTTGGTAAATATAAGCAAAGAAGGCTGTGAAAAATTGTCTTTATCGTTTAACCTTTTGATCTTTAAAAAAGAAAAAAAAAATTCACAAAAATACTCTGCTCTCATGGATATCAAAGAATTCCAAACACAACACAGGTTTATCAAAAAAAAAAAAAATAAAAAAAAAAATAAATTATATATATATATATATATATATATATATATATATATATATATATATATATATATATATATATATATATACATCTTTGTTAAATATAGGTGTGCAACAATTATTGGCACAGTTTTAGTCAATACGTTGTGTTACCTCCCTTTACCATGATAACAGCTTTGAGTCTTCTCCTATAATACCTGATGAGGTTGGAGAATACATGGCGAGGGATCTGAGACTGTTCCTCCTTACAGAATCTCTCCAGATCCTTCAGATTTCGAGGTCCATACTGGCGGACTCTCCTCTTCAGTTCACCCTACAGGATTTCTATGGGGTTCAGGTCAGGGGACTGGGATGTCCATGGCAGGACCTTGATTTTGTGGTCAGTAAACCATTTCTGTGTTGATTTTGATGTATGTTTTGAATCATTGTCCTGCTGGAAGATCCAACCACGGCCCATTTGAAGCTTTCTGGCAGAGGCAGTCAGGTTTTCATTTAATATCTGTTGATATTTGATAGTCGATTTGATGTCGATGACTCCATGATGCCACATATCGTAACAAAATGTCCAGGTCATCTGGCAGAAAAACAGCCCCAAATCATTAAAGACCCTCCGCCATATTTAACCGTGGGCATGTAAAGTCCACTCACTGGTCCAGTAATGGTATCCAATGATGTGGTAGAAGGATTCCTTCGTGTTTCTGTCCTTTCAAAGCGATGTGGATAAATGTGTGTGTGTGTGTAGTATGAATACTATGTATTAGATGTTATATAACATAACTGTTGATGTATTGTGTATGCTAGTATGGCATTTCAAACTGAGCTAGCACTCTATATTCAATTCAATTCAGTTTTATTTGTATAGCGCTTTTTTACAATGGACATTGTCTCAAAGCAGCTTTACAGAAATATATAAACACAGGACACAGAATTTAAGTGTGTGAATTTATCCCAGTTGAGCAAGTCGGTGGTGAGGGAAAAACTCCCAAAGATGACATGAGGAAGAAACCTTGAGAGGAATCAGACTCAGAAGGGAACCCATCTTCATCTGGGTGACAACGGATAGTGTGAAAGTAAAAAAAGTTCATTATGGTTTTTATATGGCTAGCATATGCTAGCCAAATTAACACGCATGCGCATTAGGTACCTGGGGGTGTGTGGGAGGGGTAAGTGGGCGTGTCTGTCACCCCCAAAAGTGGGCGGGGCGTCGGTGGGTGTGTGTGACACAGCTGACGCGCTCGAGCCATACCTCCATCACCTCATCATCCTCCAGCTCCGGTGTGTGTGTGTGTGTGAGAGAGAGCGAGAGAGCGAGCGCGCGTGCGTGCGTGCGTACACACCGAGCTTTTTTCTTTTCCGTTTTCTCCCCCCGCCCCCTACCCTTTACCGTTTCCCCAGGAATCTGCGGAACCTAACCTAGCGGCGGCGGGAGAGTCGCGCGCTCACGGACGTCGGTACGAGGGAAAGAGGAAGAAGAGGAGTCGCGCGACCAGTAAGTACCTGCGGCTTTCTCAGCATCCATCGGTGCCCTAAATTACCCCCCCTCCCCTTCCCCCAATAAAAAAAAAGCTGATAATGTTGCTTTACCGGCTGCGTTTTGGTTTAACGGGAGGTGCGCGCGCGCGACACAGAGCTAGAGTGTGTGAAAGCGAGCGCGCACGAGTCCGCGTTTTTTTTTATTTTTAATTTTATTTATTTATTTTTTAGCACGGTTGCTTATTCGATTGAGAGTAAAAGACGACAGGATTTTATATGATTTAGAAAAGGGAAAGGTGGTGGTGGTGGTGGTGTGTGTGTGTGTGTGTGTGTGGGGGGGGGGGGGTCAGGGTGCAGAAACGCATCGTTTAACGCATTTTAGTGTTTTTTTTTTTTTTTTTTTTTTTTTTTTGGGGGACCCAAACGCGTTATGTAATTATGCAACGCGTAAAGAAGACAGACAGGGAATAAAAACAGCGCGAGCAGGATCGTGCATCATCCGTAGTGAGCCTCTCCATTGTGCTCTCGGGATGTGGAGCAGATTTCTGAGAGAGAACATTACAAGCACCTCACACCTGATCCATCTCTGCATGTGTCTCATTGCAGGGCCTGTAAATCCTTTGTAAAGGTGCGCTGTGGTGTGATGTGTGGTGTGGTGTGTGCACTGATCAAACGCTGCATGTTTGCAAGCGCATATGTGGATGCGGATGTCATAAAGGTTTAGGTGTTGGATGCATCTGTATCTGTGATGGGCTCAGAGCACGAGCTCGGCACGCAGGAGGGCCTGGAGAGGAGGAATAAAGCTGAGCGAGCTTCTCTGGTCTCTCGATGCAGGCCAAACCATCTCCATTTCACCATCACAACCTACATCCGTCTGTGGCCATCCATCCATCACTCTCAAATGCACTGTGTGCCAAAGCATCATAGCATCAGCCTGTAAGTTTGCGTCTGCAGCATCACGGGTGCTTCAGTGAAACAGGTGAATGTTGTTCTGCGACGCCAATTAGACGTCTGATGTCCACCAGTACGTGTGTATCACAAGCATCATCATCATCATCATTATCATCATCATCATCACAGTGTCTGAGATTAACCGGAGGTGGGAATTATCGAGGTGTGTGTGTGTGTGCGTGCATGGGAGTGATGATGTAATGCGTGTGAGTGAGCGACTGTAGCAGAGAGAGAGAGGTAGTGGAGGCACGTGCCACTGCCAATCCAACGTAGGACCCCTGCTGGATAAACGAGGATACTGCACTCAGACACGGACCACTTCCTAAGATGGCACATGACTTCCAGTGCACTGTAATAACCTCAGTGTAGGTTATCAGCCGAGGTGTTATAAAGCAGTAATGCGCGCGCGCGTGTGTGTGTGTGTGTGCTCTATATTTCAGTGTTACATGCATCATAGAAAGCTCAATGCACATCACTATGCACATCACTATGCACCACACTGCACACAGTGAGCTTTATGTCTACATGTATTTATTTGTATCGACAAATATGCATAATGTATAATGCTTATACAATATACTGCGATATTCAGCACACTCTGTAGATTATTGAGGACATTTGAAAATATTCCTTTATATTAGGCATAGTGGTTAGCACATTCGCCTCACACCTCTGGGGTTGGGGTTTGAATCCTGCCTTCGTCCTGAGTACACGGAGTTTGCACGTTCTCCCCGTGCTTTAGGGGTTTCCACAGTGTACTCCGGTTTCCTCCACCAGTCCAAAGACATGCGTTGTAGGCTGATTGCGATTTCCAAATTGGCCATTTTGTGTGAATATGTGTGCGATTGTGCCCTGTGATAGGTTGGCAACCCTGTCCAGGGTGTCTCCTGCCTTGTGCCTTAATTTCCCTGGGATAGGCTCCAGGCTGTCTGTGATGCTGTGTAGGATAAGAGGTATAGAAAATGGATGTATGGACGGATTATTCCATTACGGTGGAGGTTGGTTAGGGAGGTAAATCTTGCTAGCTGACATAACGTTGTTACGTCCTGACGAGGTGTCTGTACCGTGTGCCATTGTGTGGAGACGTTTTAAGTGTTGGGACTCAAAGTCCCAGAATGCAATGCAGCTAAACGACAGTTACAACTGAGACTCAGAGTTAGTTAGCTATTTAGTGAGCTACGAGATGATGAGCACGATGGCGCTGATGGTGGTATTGGTATGAAAGTTTGAAGCTTTGGAAACTGACCTTCTTGAACACAGAGCACAGATGAAAAGGTGTCAGAGTCGGACAGACTAAAGGACTAAAGCGCTGCTGCATCGGTCTCTTTATGTAGAGCCAAGGCGAGGGCTAAATCCCATTGCAAGAAGGGTAATGTCGAACAGGCATTGTGTGTAATGTAGGAAACTGTGTCGATGAAAGCTAGGTAGAATAGTAAGGCACGTTAGGCTGTGTCTTTATTGTTTAACCTTTTGATCTCTTTTTGAAAAAAATTAATAAAAATACTCTGCTCTCGTGGATATCAAACAATTGCAAACACAACACGGGTGTATGAAAAAAATATCTTTGTTAAATATAAGTGTGCAACAATTATTGTCACCCTGATAAATTCATATGAGGAAAAAAAAAATTAAATAAAAAATTTTAACACACCTGGGTGACTAGGAACGGGAAATTGTTCAACCATGACTTCCTGTTTCACAGGGGTATAAATATGTTGTAACACACAGGCCAAACGCCCTTAGTCATTCATAACAATGGGTAAGACCAAGGAATATAGCTGTGATGTGCAGCAAAAGGTTGTTGAGCTTCACAAAATGGGAAGTGGCTATGAGAAAATAGCTCAAGTATTGAAAATGCCCATTTCCACCATCAGGGCAATAATTAAGAAGTTCCAGTCAACTGGAAATGTTATGAATCAACCTGGAATTGGACGTGTGTCTATATCGTCTCAACACACTGTGAAGAGGACGGTTCGAATGGTAAAAAAAGGCTATAAGGATCACAGCTGGAGAACTGCAGAAGTTAGTTGTGTCTTGGGGACAGAAAGTCTCCAAAACTACAATCTGAAGTCACCGACATCACCACAAGTTGTTTGGAAGGGTTTCAAGAAAACAGCCTCTACTCTCATCAAAAACAAACTCGAGCATCTTCAGTTTGCCAGACACTACTGGAACTTCAAATGGGATCGGGCTCTACGGTCAGACGAAACCAAAATAGAGCTTTTTGGGAGTAAATACCAGAGGATGTTTTGGCGCACACAGAGAGGTAGCCATGTGGAGAAGTTCATGAGGTACTTGCCCACGGTTAAATATGGAGGTGGATCTTTAATGTTCTGGGTCTGTTTTTCTGCCAGAGGACCTTTACATTTTGTTAGGATACATGGCATCATGGACTTGATCAAATATCAACAGATATTAAATGAAAACCTGACTGCCTCTGCCAGAAAGCTTCAAATGGGCCGTGGTTGGATCTTCCAGCAGGACAGTGATCCAAAACATACATTAAAATCAACACAAAAATGGTTTACTGACCACAAAATCAAGGTCCTGCCATGGACATCCCAGTCCCCTGACCTGAACCCCATAGAAAACCTGTGGGGTGAACTGAAGAGGAGAGTCCGCCAGCGTAGACCCCGAAATGTGAAGGATCTGGAGAGATTCTGTATGGAGGAACGGTCTCAGATCCCTCGCCATGTATTCTCCAACCTCATCAGGCGTTATAGGAGAAGACTCAGAGCTGTTATCTTGGCAAAGGGAGTTAACACAAAGTATTGACTAAAAGGGTGCCAATAATTGTGGCACACCTATATTTAACAAAGATTCTTTTTTTTTTTTTTGGATAAACCTGTGTTTTGTTTGCAATTGTTTAATATCCATGAGAGCAGAGTATTTTTGTGATTTTTAAAAAAAAAACAAAATATCAAAAGGTTAAACAATAAAGACACTTTTTCACAGCCTTCTTTGCTCATATTTACCAAGGGTGCCAATATTAGTGGAGGGCACCGTAGGCATATTATAATACAGACATACTGTATATCAATTTGAGGTGTAAAATTCAATAAAGGTGTTGAGTGGTCTCACAAGCCAGACCGCTGTCTTTCACTAGAGAGTCTTGGCTACTTTCACAGGAAGAGGGTGTGTCATTGCAAATGGACAATATTTTCCTCCGTATAGCTCGTGTCACAGAAGTCAAACATTTCTCCCTTCGGAAACTTGTTGGCATGCAAAATTGCCAACGTGTGGAGGTGCAGAGAATTAAATTGCAACCTTCAAGATTCTGAAGCTTGTGGCCAGAAAAGTGTACAAAAGATGTCAGGCTGAGACTAGCGGCTGAGCAGAACAATTTAAGTGCAGTCAGAGAAAATTTGCAACTGCGTGCATTTCTGTTGGATTTTGTATTTCTGTTCTATTTGTATTTTATTTACTTTGTCTCACACTCAAGTTCACAACCAAATGGATAGGAGTTATGATGTCAAATATGGTGATAGCAGGATTTTGGATGCAGCATCAGCTTACCCTCTTGTCCTCAGTGAATTATTTCCATGTGCTTCACTGATCGTTCTCCTTTTTTCTTTTGTGCAGTGTGCGTACCTGCGGCCAAGCCCGGCCGCCTTGCCTGCCCCGGCTCATTGGCGCGGTGGCCGGCTGAGTGAGGGGCTCTGAGCTCCTGGTATGGGCAGCGTGGGCAGTGGAGCCTCCAGCCAGCGGGCCATCACCATGAGAAGTGTGGGCACGCGGACCACCCCGAACGGGCCCCTGGCGCCCGCGCTGCCCCCAAACTCTGTCCGCCGGCGTCTGGATGACCGCAGCTTCAGCGCTGACCGCCTGCCAGCACCGGCCACCAAGACAGCAGGCGTCACTGCCAACGAGCACTCCGAGCGCGCCGCCGCTTCTCACAATGCGAATCGGCAGCACACTGTCAACGGTGAGCGGCTGCTCTCGAACGCTCCTTTCTCCAATGGGCCCATGAGGAGGGAACCAGGCCACAGGCGAGGCGAGAGCCTGGATCTGTGTGGAAACAGCATAGTCCTCAACATCAACAACAATGAAAACAAGAACAGCAGCCATCAAGCACCAGCGCAGCAGCAGCACAAGGACAAGAGTAAAGCCAAGACGGACAACCACAACCCTCCCAACATCCTGCCCATCTCTGGCAAGCTGGAGCAAGCACAGGTACAGCACGGCCTGAGCACCGAGGGGAAGGTATTTCATTTTGGTGACATATCTGGTGTGGTATAACTAATAGATCTGCTTGAGCTCTTATTAAAGTTCAGTCGGAACAGTCCATTTTGCATGTCGCTCCTTTTGCATACATATATGAAATGCAGTGACGTGTATGTATATATACAGGTATTTTGTTTACTACAAACAATGCATTGATGTATGTTGTGCCCATAGAAATACATATTGGAGACTAGTTGATGATGTCATTCCATAGATAGCAACGAGAAACTATTTACCGATTCTTCTACAATTTTCCCCACAACATGCTGTTATAATACACCTCCTGATATTTATCCTGTTTCCTGAAAGTGTACCCAAATTAAGGCCATAGTAAATGGATAACATGGCACAATCCACATTATGAAATGTTATTCTGCATGTAGCTTGCAATAGCATTTTTTTACCAGAGGACCAAATCCCCAAATCTTACATCCAGCAGCTTTAAGTAGGTACACATTTCATTTCAAGTGTAAGTATCCAGCATTTCCACAGATTAATACCGATACCTGATGAAATTATTTTGTCAAAACTCATGCTTTGTGTACTTTTATATGTCTAATTTATACATTTGTAGTAAACAAGCCATTACGTTCCTATTTAGGACCCTGACGCACTGGTCCGTCCCTCCGCCTTCAAGCCTGTGGTGCCCAAGAGCTTTCATTCCATGCAAAACCTGGTGTGCCCCCTTCAGGCCAGCGTGGGAGCAGGTGGGGGCACGTCAGGCAGCGGTGCTGGTGAGAGAGGTGGGCAGGGTGCCTCGGGAATCCGTCCGGATGAGGAAACCCCTAACAGCCGAGGAACACACTCTGGCGGAGGTATTCGTACTGGCCAGGGCAGCCTGTCTGATTCTGGCAGGAATTCGCTGACCAGTCTACCCACGTATGCAGGTACGGGTTCAGGCTATGGCCCTCCGCCGGCCCTTGGGCCCCTCAGTGCCTCCACCAGCCACATCAACCGCCTGGGTACTGCAACAACCGGCCTGGACAAGCCAGATAAACCAGGCTACCAGAACGGCCTGAGTGCCTCTGACAGTGGCCACTCGTCTTCAGGCAAGAGCTCGTCATCTTATCAGCGCCTCAGCCACTTGAGTGATGCGCCGGCGCCCTTGCGGCCATCGCCGTCCTCCGACGACGTCATTCGTGACCTAGAGGACCGCTTATGGGAAAGAGAGCAAGAGGTGAGGATGGAGGTACTTCATCATTGCTCATCTAACTAGAAATTAAACTCCATGTGCATTGTTCCTGCGCTGATTGTGCTTTCTGTGTTCTCCCATTCCTCATTTCCAAGGTACTCCACATGAGACGGAACCTGGATCAGAGCGAGGCGGCAATCGTGCAGGTGTTCGAGGAGAAGCAGCGGGTGTGGGAGCGCGAAATGGAGGAACTGAGGCAGAACTACGCCGGGCGGCTGCAGCAGGTGACCCGTCGCGCCCAGCGTTCACAGCAGGCCCTGCAGGCCCAGATCAGCCGCCTGCAGCAGGACAAGCGCAGGCTCCAGGACGAGATGACGCTGCTCCTGGCCCAGCGTGAGGAGCTGGAGAAGAAGTGCCTGGACTACAGGAAGGAGCAGGCCGACCTCCTGCCAAAGCTGGAGGAGACCAAGTGGGAGGTGAGAGGATAGAGATTAATTAAATACCGGTCTCCTTACCGCAGATATAATCCATCAGGCAAGACATGTCTCAGACTTTGAGCAAGAAGTGTAATGCAATTAGTAATAATAAAGTGTAACAAGAAACTTTTTGAAAATTTAATCTTTGGCCAATTTTAAAACTGCCCATTATAGACCAGGATATTAGTTTTTGTTTAGTTTTGTCATCGTCCAAAAAGGATTATAGGGATCTTTCATAATCTAGACAATAAATTGGTGATGTTAGCATAATCATAGTTGTTAGCTGATGGTTGCTGAATTGGTAATGTAATGCAAATGTTCATGCAAAATGTCCAATGGCTTACAGTTTCTTTCATCACTGTCTATTGTGGGGGTGGGGTGGGGGGGTGGGGGGTTGGGGGGGGCTTGGGCCAAATTGCTGGGATAAACATCAGCAGCAATCTGAGCTGCTATACGAAGCCTGAACCTTTATATTCAATCAGTAACCTATGTAGTTAGTGGTCCACATGCTAGACCACTAGCTTTGCTAGACAGTCTTGTACATTTAATCAATGACCCCATTTATAACATTTCATGCATTCCAGTTCTGGATTGTATTCTGATGAAATTTTAACCACATTCATTTGCCAAGCAAGTCTCAGATTCCTGTATCATTGCTGTTACACGCAGTACTATCATTCACTCACCACTAACTGCTTCACACAAAACTCTTTAATACCATTTATAGCTGAGTTTCATAAACATTTTTGCTCCAGAAAGCTCAGGGTGTCACGTTTTTTCGTTTTCCCACTGGAAGTGTGAACGGCCAATCAGAATGCAGCCTTCAGGATCCTAAAGGTTGTGGCCAGAAAAGTGTACAGAAGATTTCAGATGCTCCATATCCTGTGAACAGAGTGTCTGAGGCTGAGACTCCCAGTATCCTGACTTTAGTGACAGCAAGTTAATATGAGCTATTAGCGTTAGTTAACCCTGATATGTTACACCAGACCTGTTTAATGAGTTGCCCATGGCCTGGTCTGACCAATTAAAAAGTTTGGCCCACTTGAGGCTGTCAGTTAATTAGTAACCGCTCTCTAATAGTCACTGTTACCAATAACAGCCTTCTGGTGGCATGGCCAGCAATACCCCATGTGCTTGGTTCGCCCATTTAGCCCCCTTATACTAAAGTTTAACAGCCGTGACCTGGAGCGCACTCGTATGGCCATCATTCCCTCTGCTTGCTCTCCAGGTATGTCAGAAGGCAGGTGAGATCTCCTTGCTGAAACAACAGCTGAGGGAGAGCCAGGGCGAGGTGACCCAGCGTGCTGGAGAGATGGTGGCCCTGAGGAATCAGCTGAAGGAGCTGAATGCCCAGCTGAGGGAGCGAGAGCAGGCCGAGATCAGCCTGAAGGAGTCCTTCTGCACCAAGACGCTGGAGCTGGAGCGCTGCGAGGCAGAACTGCAGGCCATGCTGGCCGAGGTGCTGACTTAACCCAAACCCAACCCTTATAAGGGCTCTGCCCGAATATCCGTACACTGAAAAAACAGTATTTAAAAAAAACAAAAAACGTTCATGCATCAATGCATAAAGATGAGGCAGTGGACGGGGGACAGAGGTATTGGGCCAGTACCTGTTACGTCAATTTTGTTATATTTTTGTGTCCTACGCTGTAGAGAAATGTTTCCTAGTCCTGCTCCTAAACTAGTTAGGGACAGCTATAGGGACGACTACAATGACCAGAAATAAACATGGTCATACCGTAACCATTAACATCACTACACAACAACTCTAACCTACAGAAAACATTGTACAAGTTGTGTCGTGTTGAAAAAAATTATTTTACAAGCAAAAATACATCAATTAGATAAACTGATCTCAAAGATGGAGTGGTTGCATCTGTAATTTCACTGGGACTGTCAGAAGCAGATGGCTTAATTAGTCTGATGTCTTAATATACTTTACTATACTCTAATATACTCTAAGTCAGGGGTGTCCAATCTTATCCGCAAAGGGCCGGTGTGGGTGTGGGTTTTCATTCCAACCAAGCAGGAGCCACACCTCATTCCACCTGTTTAATCAGGTGATCTTGGCTTTCAATAGACTCAGGTGTGGCTCAAGCTTGGTTGGAATGACAACCTGCACCCACACCGGCCCTTCCTGGATAAGATTGGACACGCCTGCTTAAGTTCTTCGAAAGAATACTTTCGTCATCATGTGTGAAACAGGCTGTTTCAACACACTAGTAACTCATCCTAGCTTCTTGATTTACTGTAGTGACCATGTCAACATTGTGTCTATCAAGTGGACATGCTGCTATGGGAAGCAGCATGTGAAGAAAATTTTTTTTTTCTTAGTCACCGCAGCATTAAAGCCCCTATTTTCATTTTCCTTCCCGTAATACAACTCAGCGTATCCACTCATTACCAAGACTTTCATGATGTTTACAGTTTCGCCTGTGCAAAATGTGCAGGGAAACCCAACTCCAGCTCATTGAACTACACCCTTGTAAACTTGTCTGGAAATCCCGATTTAGCTCTTCAGCTAATTTTTCTCTCGATTGGATGAGATTATTGTTGGGCTCAAACGTAACGTTGTAATACTGCACGTCTGACCCTAATTCAATTATTGTAATTCAGAATTTGAATAAAAAGGTTTCGGTCTAATCACATATTAGCAAACACGAATCTAAGCAGGTTACATGGAATATTAACTTCCGAAACTAGCATTTCATATCGCTGCTTAAATTTAGTCGCATTGCAGTACGCCAGTATACGCCTCTTTTGTATCTAGGATATGAACCCATGTGCTAATTTGTTAACACGACAGAATATAAATTATTAAGCTTGATGGCTCCAGTACTGACTGGATAATGAAACAGTTACTGGTTGTTTTTTTCCTTGTGTAGGAATTTTTTTTTTCCCTATTCACTGCATTCAAATGTCTGTAGACTTGAGTCAGGTAGCTACTATTTACTCCGTCTTTTCCCCTCATTCATTCACACTGGCTCTCTGTCTCTAATTTTTGTCCTACCCTGTAGGTGACCGTCCTGAGAGACAAGCTAAGTGCGTTTGAGACGGAGGTGGCGGGGCTGAAGAAAGCCCTGAGTGAGCTTAGCAACACCGCTAGCACTCGCACCACCGAGCCCAGCTTGGCCGATATGGGTCAGCTGGTGCTGTCTCGTAGCCGGGAACGCCTCCTCTCGCCACTGAGCCCGCCAGAGACGCCCACCTCGTTGCCCGCTCTTTCATCTCTGCCCACTGTTCCCTCGCTCCCCCCTTTGCCTGCTCTGCCCGCCCCGGACCCGCTGCTCAGCCTGCAGAGCGATGATTCCAAGGTGCAGCGGCAAGAAGCGGGCGACCTGCGGCGCCAGTTGGAGCTACTTCAGGGGGAGCTGCGTCTGGAGCGCCAGCAGCGCGAGCGCCAGGCACTCACCTTCGCCCATGAGCGCCAAACCTGGCAGGGAGAAAAAGAGCGTGTGCTCAAGTACCAGGCACAGCTGCAGCTCAGCTATGTAGAAATGCTGCAGAAGAACCAGGCACTGGAGGAGCGCGTCGACCAGCTCGGAGCCCAGCTGGCCACTCCGATCCTGGTATCGCCGGCAACACCAACTTCACCGCCTCCATCCGCTAGTCTCGAGGTGCCCACGACAGCTCCTGTGGCCGTGTCAATCACCTCCCCGACTCCCCCGGTCGAAGAGAAAAAGGTGCCCGCCCTGCACCAGCTGGCGCCCCCGTGGCCCGTTCCCACTCGTCTGGAGAGGATCGAGTCGACAGAGATATGATGCCAGTAAATGTGACCTCTTTGATGCAGTATAAAAAAAAAAAAGAGAAACACTTAGAGCACCAGTTACAATAGCGTTAAGTACAAACCCTCCTGAAACAAAAACGTCATGTCTATAACTTCTGAGGACAGTCCAAGGATGCCCTGCTGAGTGAGGCAGACGTCAGGGTTGAGGGGTGCAAGTTGCTAAGTAATATGTTTGTGTGGCCTTATGACTGACCTAGGAAAAGCTCTGGATCCTAAAAGGTGTTCGTTTGGGTGGTGGGGTGTGTAGGAAGAGCTGGCCCTGAGTCTGTAGCCGAGTGGAGCGCGAATAGATGGAACACTCAGGGGATAAGGGATCAGGCATTAATAATCCAGATTTAAGGCTAGACTGTTGTAAGCTAGCTCTCAATGCACGGTTCATGATAACAAATACATCACGATATAAATCTCTCTCAAGTTAAACTTTAAAAACACAACTGATATTATTTAAAGGTGCAGTGTTTTTTTTAAAAGCAGAAACATATAATTTCAAAGAAAAAACAAACAAACTGTGATTTGGAATATTGCCATGCAGTGGATGTGGCTAGTTTCTTCATTTAGGTTTGTTTACATTTTTCCGGCCTGGAAATAAGTTTAACACCCCCTCCCCCCACCACTTCACGCTGGAAAAGAGCCGCTTAACTCCGCCCCTTTCCCTTATAAGGCGACACAAAGCTAATATTTTCACTGCAAGTGCATTTCACATTACAGGCAGCAACCACGGGCCTGAACAAATTACAGACTGCTCCTTTAAATAATATCTCTCCAAACCTTACAGCAAACAAGATAATAAATATATAGAATAGCATCCATATTAGCCGAAGAGACTCTTTTGTTTTTAAATCTACGAAGCTACAGGGAGAGACGTGTGATTCTCTTCCTATCTATGGTGCTTGTCCATACCACACCAGTGTGTGTGTGTGTGTGTGTGTGTGTGTGTGTGTGTGTGTGTGTGTTTTGTTTTTTTTTCCAAAATGAAGGACCAAATATTTAGGAGGCGTTGCTGGTCTCGAGTCCCCTCATAGTGGACGTAGTCGCGGTGGTGATTACCAGTGGACTCCATGACCTGGTGTGTTGTATAGGAGCGTGCCTCAACCCTCCTGCTCTGATAGCGAAAGCAGCGGCGGAGGACCGACACGTGGTCAATTGGACTCGAAACCGTATTAACAGAACATTTCTGCTTTTCACCTTTGTATTCCATGTTTCCGAAACAATGTAGAATATATTAGAGAGCGAGCGAGAGGTATTGGAAAAAGAAAACAAACAAACAAACAAAAAAAAACAACAAATAGTTTAATGCACTTTGCTTTGGTCTCAGACAATGTTTCTTTTTAAGAGAGGTGTGTGTTTGATGAACAGCATCTGCTGAGTGAGGTTTGGTTTATGAAGCTGCTAGTTAGCGGAGGAGTCAGCGGCTGAGCCAAAAAAAATTATTTAAAAAAAATAATGAAATATAAAGTGCTAAGAGGGAAATTAGATTAGCGTGTGGTCGGAGCACGGCGTACTTCTGAAGCACGGTCCGTCCACCGCTAATGAACTATTGAGTCTGTTTAAGTGGGACCTTACCTTCTTCCAAAAAAGAATATGTGTCAATGTATACTTTCTGAAAGTATCATTTAGAATATTTGACTTATAAAAAAAAAATATATATATATATATAATATGCAGTAGATTGAAGTGATGTTTTGAAGTAAGTACACCGTGTACACAGGCTTCGTTGCCATACCTGAGTTGTGACTGGTGTGGTTTCGAGGGGGAGTAGGTAGTGCGATTGTGTAGTGTGAATTCAGATGGTTTAGATATATTTACAACCGGCGGTGACGAGAAGATGGAGGTCGAAAAACGGTAGCATTAGGAAAAAAGAAAAAAACAAAAACAAAACAGTAACACCTTTTGTCACAAAGCCTACATCATCATCGTTCTAAAACACACCATGTGACGATCAAACGAATTATTTTATATTATTCTTTTATTACTGAATGGTCACTGATACCCCAGTTGCCCTCTTAATCCTGCTATTAATTGCGAAATTGCCACTAGAAGTGTTTTTTTGTTGTTGTTTTTTTACAATACTTATGAGGAAATGAGTTCATGTACAAATGAAATCACTCAGGTATCACTTTTGGTGTCGAATAGCGAAAAGGCATAGGCTCAGTGAAAGATTCAGGATATTAGATGAAGCCCTAATGTGCTCCATATAACACAGAAGACTTGTAGTAATGTAGGCTACATGCCAATTAGACATGTGCTAATAACACAATACACCGTGATATTCAACACACATGATAGTGTCGTCATGGTAACTTATCAAAAATATTCCTATCATCGGACTTTCATTCTGCCTAGTACACAGCATGAAAGTTTGATGAGCTGTGTAATGGGCTGGCGTTTTGGCCAAAATATCATATCACGATACTTCATGATAAATTTCACAATATACTATGCGTATAGATCAAAATATTGAGATTTTTTTTAACCTAAAAATGCCACAATTATACATTGATATCTGGTTTTGAAGTTGAATTTTGTAAATCTGACATTTGATGGGTTTTTTTTTTTGTTTTTTTTTGGAGTTACTGTACGTCAAGTTGTGAGTTTAAATTTAAACCGAAGTTTGACTCAGTTTTAAACTAGTCAGATATGTGTCAAATTCCAATCAAGTGCTACATCCAAGTAGTTTGGAAACGCAAACGAGCACAGATACGGTCGTTCAGCCAATCAGTCAGCAAACGACAGCGCGGCCCATGGTGAGTCAAAACTTAATAAGCCAAATTCTACTTTTTCTGATTGTTTAAAAAATGTAAATAAAAAAAACCTCACAAACAAAAAGAAGCATTAAAAAAAAAAAAAAATCATATTTACAACATGTAAATCCAAATCGTAATGCCACAGCTATCAGTACATAAACATATCAGTATATCATTTTTAACCAATGAAATCCTAGAAAAATATTTCCTGAGTAGGGAAGGATGTTATAACAGTTCTGACGATACCCGTGATATTATCCGAAAGGTTACTGCGATTCACTTGTAATTTATTTTATGATTATTGTAACGTATTGTAATATCAATATCAGATGGTCATGCTGCCCAGCCATAACGACGCGCACGCTTTTTGAAATCCGATATAATACCAGTCCGA
Organism: Ictalurus punctatus; assembly: GCF_001660625.3. Lineage (NCBI taxonomy): Eukaryota > Metazoa > Chordata > Actinopteri > Siluriformes > Ictaluridae > Ictalurus > Ictalurus punctatus. Next base: position 17,138,518 of record NC_030443.2, on the reverse strand, counting down.
TATCAGATCTGTGACCAAGTCTAAACGTGTTTCATTTGTAGTTATTCTTTCTACACTTAAGGTGGAAAAAATGACTGAGATTTGAGTCACGTGACTTTACAAAAATGTCAAATTTGTGTAAACATCACAAGTATTCAGGGGATATACACCGATCAGCCATAACATTGGATCCTACAGAAGAGCTTCTGTAGCACAAACTGCTGAAAAAGTTAACGCTGGCTCTGATAGAAAGGAGTCAGGACACACAGTGCATCACAGCTTGCTGCGTATGGAGCTGCGTATCCGCAGACCGGTCAGAGAGACCATGCTGAGCCCTGTCCATCCATCCAGCGCCTACAATGGGCACGTGAGCATCAGAATTGGACCATGGAGTAATGGAAGAAAGTGGCCTGGTCTGATGAATCGCGCTTTCTTTTACATCATGTGAACGGTCGGGTGTGTGTGCGTTGCTTACGTGGCGAAGAGATGGCACCAGGATGCACTATGGGAAGAAGGCGAGCTGGTGGAGGCAGTGTGATGCTCTGCGCAATGTTCTGCTGGGAAACCTCGGGTCCTGGCGTTCATGTGGATGTTACTTTGGCACGTACCACCTACCTAAATATTGTTGCAGACCGAGCACACACCTTCATGGCAACGGTATTCCCTAATTGCACTGGCCTCACTGCGCCATGCCACACTGAAAAAATTGTTCAGGAACGGTTTGAGCAAGATGTCCAAATTCCCCAGATCTCAATCCAATGTAGGACGTGCTGGACAAACAAGTCCGATCCATGGAGGCCCCACTTCGCAACTTACAGGACGTAAAGGATCTGCTGCTAACGTCTTGGTGCCAGACACCACAGCACACCTTCAGAGGTCTTGTGGAGTCCGTGCCTCGACGGCTCAGAGCTGTTTTGGCGGCACAAGGTGCAGGTGGTTTTAATGTTATGGCTGATCGGTGTAAACTGTAATAAGAATTTTCTACAACGTACTATCAGCACATGCCTAATACTAATTCAATCTTAAAAACTACACTGCTGTAATACACAATCATAAACATACGATTTTATTTTTCTTATCATGTGACCAGATTTGTACGCTTGCTTATTTATTTATTTATTTATTTTTGTAGCTTTATGACACTAGGTGTTAAGCGAGACATAATCTAACAAAGCTTTAGATGGACACCACCCCTCTACTGTCTTTGGCCACATTTGCTGCTATGTAATTCTGTTGTGTCCTGCTGTGTTCTTGGTAGAGACAAAGGGGCAGTCGACTGCATGTAAATATCATTGTTATTTATGTGTACATATCTATTCTATCCAAATATACCGAGCTATTGCGTGTGAATACTTTTGTGAATTAATGAGACTGACATGTCAGCTTTTATTTTTCAAACTATCGATATAGGAATATAATATAATATATTAAAATCTTTACCAAAAAAATAAAATAAAATAATAATAATGATAATAAGTTCAATCGGCCATTACGTGTTATAAGAAGGGAAGACCATGAGAGCCCCTGATGTCTATTTTCCCCTCCGTCTCATATTTCTCGAAATGTTTGAAGGAAGGATCTGTTGAAACTGTCGCCACTGTTTTCATTCTGAGTTTTTTATGCTTCAGAAATCGTTTGGGGGGGGGGCAAAAAATGATATCTTAGCAAATATGAATTCAATTAATAAAGATGTGAATAAAATTAATTAAGTATGAGGGTTTTTCAAAGTTTTTGTTTTCATCATAGGATCATAGAATGAAGTAAAGCGTGGGAGAAGGGTACGACATGAGATAGAGTGACACTTTAAATCACAAGTTTAATTCAGATCAACTCTTGGGCCGTGAGCTGCACCAACAAGGATTAGATTAAGCAGAGATTTGTTTTATTTGACTTTTTCTTTCATTTGTGTTGTACCGCTTAATTTGAATCATGGCTTAACAATTCAGCGATTAAAACCTCTCATTAAAACTCTGACCTGGGATTAATTCTTTGTACAGCCAAGATTGTGTCCTGTTTCTGAAGTTTGGCTTTTTGTAGCCATAAAGGAGAAAATCCAGCATGCTCATGAAATCTCACTTTTTACACACACACACACACACACACACACTGTATGCAATATATACAACATAATATATATTGTATATAATTATATTCAGCACATGGATGTATTCTCTAGAGTACAGAATGACCATAATGCACTTTGCCATTTGTAGGAAATAAGGACTAGGACACTATTTTAGGACTCAGTGTCCACCGATTGTCCACCAGGATTTACCTAAAATAAGTAATAACAATGTAAGCACCAATGTTACTCAACAACAAGACTAATTATTATTAATAATTTTCTCCCCCTTACTAGCAAAACAGAATTTTCTGAGGGAGAATTTTACTTTCTTTAATTCAGCATCTGGCAGAAATTTGTTTCTGATTTTTCACATTTTGTTACATTAGAATCTAATAACAATTTTAATTCAACAAATAGGCAAATATTATTGTACATATTGAAATAATGTGCCTAATGTTTAAACAGTTGGATTGTGTTCAGATGAAACAGTTCAGACGCAAGATTATATTATATATAGATTGTTTGATTATTAAACACACTAATGCAAACAACAAAATAACAATAATAGTAATAATAAAATAACAATGCTTATTATTATTATTATTAATCTGACATCACCACATACTATGTCCATAAATAAATAAATAAATAATAATAATAATGATGCTTATTATTATTATTATTAATCTGACATCACTACATAATATATACATTTTAAAAAAATGATTCCTCTTATTATTATTATTAATCTGACATCACCAAATACTATGTCCATAAATAAATAAATAAATAATAACGATGTTTATTATTATTAATCTGACATCACTACATACTATATCCAGTAATAAATACATTTTTTAAAAATGTGTATTATTATTACTATTATTATTAATCTGACATCACCACACACTATATCCAGGAATAAATTAATAATAATAATAATAATAATAATAATAATAATAATAATAATAATAATAATAATAATAACAATTATGTTTATTATTATTAATCTGACATCAACATACTATATCCATAAATAAATAAATAAATAAACAAACAAACAAATAAATAATAATAATATATTGTTGTTGCTTTGTTATTTTTATTATTATTATTATTATATAGTATGTGGTGACATCGGATTAGTATTATCGTTTAAACGCTTTTATGATATTTGTAGTCATTTGTTGATCCATATTATTCATATTATTCAGTATCTTTTCCATACACTGGGCCAAGTACATATCTCAGTTTAAAAAAAAAAAAACAGTTGATGAAAATGTACTTCCTTCACTTTCTTTTTGTCCAAAATGAGCCACCGTATCACGTGATCCGTGACGTCTAGGCTCACTCATGGCGGCGCACATGTAGCCCGAGCTGACCGCGTCTAAAATGTGATTTGTGTTCTTCTGTGTGTAAATACTTTAACAGATTGTGACATACATGCTTTGTAAGTATATTTATATCAACATGTTTAGGATCTTTAGCAGAATGAATGATGACACGGCAATAGATATAGCTTGATAGCTGTAAGCAGGAGCCACTGGGCTAAAACGTGACATGTAAGGTTAACTGACATCTAAACGTCTTGATGTGAAATGTGGTTTAGGATTAATCAGGCAGCAGGCTGGATTTCAGTTCTAGATGGCAAATGCAATAGCTGTGCTTTGATGCAAAATGAGAACTTCTTTCTTATTATGAATCAACCCCAAAGACTGATAAAGATTAAAGACATTAAAATAAACGTGTCCTTTAGCTTTTTTTTTTTTTTTTTTTTGGAGGAGGAAGAAGAAGACAGGGATATGTAGATTATTGTGTCATTAATTACATTCTAAAATCCGGTTAAGTCTGTTAAGGTTAGACAAATGAAGATTGGTTTAGATTCAAAACCTAATCTGAATTATTCAACCATTTATGAACCATTTGTTCCCCTTAGCTCATCTGTTGGATGTCTGCAAGGGCACTGTGGCGTCAAGCAGCTACGCTGCGTGTGTTCGCCCAATCAATATCCTCGCCAGTGTACAGAGTCCAGTATCACTCGTCCGAGTGGAAAAATGGGAAAGTCCAGAAAGAGAAAAAGAGCCAAACAGTAGAGCAGCGACGGGGTGCAGAAACCGGCGAGGGCTGCTCGCTGGTATACAATCCCGCTGCTTATTACCAATCCAGAGCAGAGCACTCTGCCGTCCAAAGAGGTCCGGTGAGAGAAGAGGAAACCTCTCAGCCCGTCCCAGGTGTTGGGTTCAGACAGCAGAGTAATCACTATATGATCGGTTCCTCGCGCCACTTATCCATCTCTAAAAACGCTCAGCTTGGTTTAGCTTTTAATAGACAAGTAGCTGACAAAGGGAGTACTTCTGATCATCCTAAAGATGACGTCTACCCGTATATAAAAAGGGACACGCGGGCCTTTCAGAGATGTAGGCCTGAGTACAGCATGATGACCTATGACGTGTCCCAGCGTCCACCTGCTATTCAGATAAAAGATGGCTTGTTACTGCTTCATAAAGCTGCCTTGATGAAAAACATTGACGCCTCGAATGTAGCTCATTTTATTTGCGAACTTGGCCGCCTGGAACCCGAACAGACCGTGGTGGTCAGAGGCAACATGCGGTTCTCCATGCTGCTGCGTTACAGCGTGGAGAACCTGCAAAACTTCACACATCTGCAGCTGATTGAAGTTTTGCGTGCCTTCGTGAGACTGGGATTGTCCCATCACCACAGCGTACTGGAATTGTACGAAGCCGAATTCAGCCGCCGGACCAGTGAGATGGAGCTGCACCAGCTTCTGCTCGTGGCTGACCTGTGGCGATGCCTTGGCCGGTCAGTCCCGCAGTATGTGGCCAAATTGTGTGACTGCATTAGCAAGCATTTGAACCAGATGGGTCCACCAGAGCTGGTCCAGTTTGTTTATGTACTTGGAGAAAGCAGACAGTGCCCTGAATTTGTTCTCCAGTGTCTAGAAGGCATTATAATGAGGCATCTAGAAGAGCTGAAGGGTGAAGAAGTGGGTGCTGTTTGCTTGGGTCTGTTTAAAACTCAGAACTCACTCTCAGTGGGAGCATTGCGCAGACTTGTGGACCGAGCATGTGTTGTAGTTAAGGAAATGAGTGACTTTGGCATCGTGAATGTGATGAAGCTAATGAGATTCAGCCATCTGGACCACCTCCACTGGTTGGAGACGCTTAGCTCGGAAGTGCCTCGCCGTGCTCCGCAGATGGCCGTCCAGGGCTTAATGCACATCGCTTTGACCTGCTCTGCACTGCACTACCGTGATGACGGTGTTCTCCTGGCTGTAGCAGAACACCTACCCCATTTACCTTCTCAATACAGGAGCAAAGATGCTGCTAAGCTTCTGTGGGCGTTTGGCAACCTGGGCATCCTTCCGAGCCAGTGCCCAAGCTTTCACCCTCGCCTCACAGAAACCCTGCGAGACCGAGAGTCAGAATTCCGTAGCTACCCTGAACACCTCCTAACAGCCTTGCTAGGCTTGGCGTTTGTGGGTCAGTTCCCACATGACTTACTGAGTTTGGCTTTAAGCCCAGAATTCACAAACCAAGTCACAGGATTAATAGATTTGAAGAAGGATCTATTCACTTTGGATGGGACGGTGGCGATTGAGCTGCCTGGCTGGACCGGGCCACGGATGAACCCCACAATCCAGGAGGAGGTGACTAAAAAGCTATGGGACTTTGCCCAGTCTGAATTGTGTCAGAAACCAGAGGTTCTTGAGGCAGAGGCTGTTCTCCAGGAGCTGCTGGGAGGAAAGTTATTCGTGCACAAGCGAATGATCCTACCACATATGCGCTCTATCGACCTCGAAGTGCACATGGATCCCAGTGGAAATCCTCTACCAGTTGCATCTGAGACCTATCAAAGCCACTATAATCCAGACAAGGGATCTGTTTGGCCTCTGGACTGGAAAGAAATGCACACAGGAGTGACCCTGACGGATGATTTGTTGGTACAGTTGACAAAAAACAGTGGCAAAAAACCAGCCGTGTCAACAGCTATGTCCAGCCAGCAACCAATTCTACGTCCTGTAGAGGTCTCCACCAAAAGAGAAAGTATTCTGAGCATAGGAGTTGACCTGACTGACGATCTCGTGAACGCTATAACAAAACGACCGGCGCATTCTTCCATCCACGGACACGCTACATCAGCGTCGGCTATTGTTCGGCTCGCGGTTCAAGTGACCAGTAGAAACCATTATTGTTACAGGACACAGCGGTTAACCGGGCTGTACGCGATGAAGAGGAGGCAGCTAGCCTTGGCAGGATATACAGTTGTGGAGCTGCCACATTGGGAATGGTTCCCACTGCTCCGACGCTCCCTCGCTGAGAGACTTGCTTACATACACTGCAAACTTTTTAGTAGTTTTGACTCCCGAAGTAAGAAATGATTTAACTAATTCGTTGACTCAAGGTGTATTTGGTTATTATTTGTAAATGTGAACCACAATTTTTACTTGTGTGATTGTAATATATAAAAAGTGAAAATAAAATAATAGTGTATAGACTACTAAACCTGGCAAAATAAAATAAATAATATCCTGACCAATATTTTAGTTTCTTTCCCTCACTTTTTGTTTTTTGGAAGGGGGCAAAATGAGTGGTAACAACCTCTAACAAATGAATAGAACAGGAATATCTAAGGACAGAAATCTCATTAACACTAACTACGTTTACACGGACAGCAATAATCTAATTATTGACCTTATTCTGAATGACAGTATTGTGATTAAGGTGTTTACATGAGATACTTTTAGAATATTCCTTTCATGTTCAGGTTTTACATGTTACATAGATGGATTAACGGCACACGTCATTACGTCCCCGCGTCACGCCGTCCGACGTTCCCTCCAGAATTTCACGTATCGACATACAGTCGGTCTTCGTTATGGTCCCGTATACAGTTTCGGGTGTTTCATTTTACGAAAGCTTCAAGTGCGGTTAATTATTTGTCGTGCTGTACGTGCAAATTGACGACTGCTTGAAACCGCGGGCTGCGTCCCAAACCACGTACTTGCGTACTATATAGTATCTGAAATACATGTATCTCAAATACATGTTTGGGACGCAGCCGTGCTCTCTTGTTTGCCGTCAAACGGTTGAGCGCTGCTGTGTGTGTACGTGTCCTGTCGCGAAATGCGGTGAAAACTCACACAGGACGTTAATAGTGTGATTAAGGTGTGTACACGTCTGTAACGCACTGCGATAATGCGACTAAAACAGGAGTACTCCACACGTCTCAATTTGATTTGTGTTTACTTCGAGTATGACTTTAATCGGATTAAGGTAATAAAGAATTGCTGTTTACATGCTAGTTTCATAATCAGAGTCTCGTCTCAATCGGGTTAATATCGGATTATTGTCGTTTGGTGACCAGAAGAGTCATTTAAACAATGTGTTTGGCGTCATCAGTTGGTCAGAAGAAAAGAGAAATAACGGGTTATATCTTTCCCAGGGATGTGGGGGAGACTTTAAAAATTAAAAAAAAAATAAAAATTATTTATTTCACCACTTAGGCTACTGATGGTAATACGAAGGAGGAGTGGAGTACGAGTGTATTCAGTGCCACTTCTCCGACGCTAAGGGCTTTCTGATATTTCTCCTGATCATAGTAATGACAGTTGTGGTGGGTGGTTGACGGTTTTTAACGGTCGCTGCTCGTGCGGTTTAAAATTTAATTTAAAAAAATAAATAAAAAAAAATGGTCCCACGCGGATGCGCGTGCATGGCTTTGATCCTCGCTGCTGGATCGTCAGTCATCCTAAACGGTAAGTCACCTAAACGGACATAATGTGCACTAGTTCTGGTGCTGTGAATAAACCTTAACCGTTGTGGAGGATATCAGCAAGGTGTGCTTTAAGGGCAGGTTTTTAAAATTAACATTTTTTTTAAAAGCTTGAACTCTTTCTTTCGCACGTCACTGGAGTCGTATCTTTAAAGTTATGCATTCTCTGGCATACAGTTTACCTAGAAAACCTCATGAATAAAACTTCTTTAAGGTATAAACGAGGTTCTTAAGGTCTAATGATGTTAAAATGAGTCTAAGTTAACTACATCCTATACACACCAAAGGTACAGAAGACACACTTGATGGTGTTTAGTAGCTTAGCGCCCCCCCCCCCCCACCCCCCGTATCAACTTATTTGTAGTTATTTACCGGGTTGATTTTATCATGTGTTTTGTTTTTCCATGATTTACAGCCATGAATGCAATCTGTAAAATCTTAACTACACACTTGTGTAAAAGTATATCAAAGCTTGCATCCCCATAGGGCAGAATTAAGAACGTGATTTATAGCAACTAGACATTTAGTTTCCAGACTAGTAACAAAATGCGGAGCTATTAATAGTAAAAAGTAAAATATCAGTCAATGTTTGCATTTCTTTAAATGTGAAATTAGTCATGATAGGGATATTAATATCCTCAGATAACTTATGTCTTTTGAAAATCATCCTTCGGTCATGACGAAACACCTTCTCAAACTATTTTCCTGTTTATTTGGCTGTAGGTTTTGGATTGTTTAATGTTGCACACATACTGTATGTCTGTGAAGTTAGTTCATGTCACCACAGGATTACTGTTACCACCCCGTTGATTATTTTCCAACAACAGCATGTCCTGAAGTGATTAATTCCTCTCCTTAATGAACAACGCATTCTTTTGATCCCTTTCGAGTTATAGTTAATATTGTGGAAACCAGTTAGCTCCTCTTTACACTTTGTTATAGCAGCTATAAACAGTTGTTTCTTAACCAGTCACTCTATTGCAAAGCCCAAACTCCTGTCCTGAAGACTTTCCTGTGTCGGAAAATCCTAATGTTGGCAAAATAAATAAACCGAAAACGGTGAAGGGTTAAGCATTTATTTAATACACACAGCCAGGATAATAGAAATTCCTTCGTACGTGCTTAGAGATTTCAACAGTGCTTTCAAACACTGTTTAGGATCGTTCTTTTTGTTCCTGAAAATCTTGGAATTCTGATTTATTTAGTTATTTATTTATTTATTTTCGTTTAAATGCAATGGTGGATGCAAATGTTTGGACTGAACGATGTCAGAAGTTCCCTAACGCGTGCTCTTTTTACGTTACGTCATTGTGACGTTGTCTTACTATCGTTACTACATTCTCAGAGTGCATCGAACTCAATGGAATATCTTATAATGGGGTGAAACGGATCAGTTCCTCTGGACAGAACTGCTTAAACTGGTTAGATATAAGCAACACGTACAACCTGAGCATTGACTTGAACGCTGACCCAGGTAAATTACTTTTTTTTTTCTTTTTTTATTATTATTTTTTTTTATAAAGACCAAACAATTTTACAATTCATTTGTGCACTAATGTAACGCGAATCATTACCTGAATCTTTAAAAACTAGAGTAGAGAACTTGCTGGTATTTTATGAGGTTGAGCAAATACTATTTCACTGCACAGTACCTAAAGTCAACACACACGCATTTCAGCCTTGCCACGTGTGCAGCACCATTGTGTGTATGAAATGTGCTGTTGCACTTATATATAGTGATAGTACCGGGAAGATCGGTATACAGGTGCGGAATATAAAACGTACCGTTCATATCTGTCTCAGGAGAGTGGGATCACAGCTACTGCCACAACCCAGACGCCTCTGACGAGCCGTGGTGTTTTGTAGCTTCGGAGGAAGAGGGTATTGAGAGACAAGACTGCGTCTTAGAGACGTGCCAAGGTATACAAGGTATGCAGGTGCACAGACAAGACTCGGTAAACCTCAGCTGAGTGTTAGTCTTCTGCAACAGTCCGGAGAGAAATAAATGAAGCAAATAATTCTTCGTTAAAATGATTCGTCTGCTGTATAACCTTGAATTTTCATATCGCGATACGTTATATACATGTAAGTGGAACGATATTTAACGTTTGCTTAAAACAGTAGCGCCGCATTTAAAAACCAATGTTAAAAGCTATGGTTTAAATTTTTGGTTTCTAGCTCGGTATGAAAGATTCGCATAAGTTTGTGAAGGTAAATTCATTCCACTTATGGAGAATTTAGATCTAAATGCCTCTTGGCATTTTTCCTGTTTTGTTGCCGTCTAATCTGGAATTGCAATGGATTTTTTGGGGGGCGGGGTTTGTATCATTTGATTTACACAGCATGCCTACAACTTTAAAGATGCAAGATATTTATTATTGTAAAACAAACAAGAAATAAGAGCGAGGAAAAAAGGAAGGGGAGGAGGCGGGGGCGAATACTTTTGCAAGGCAAAAACCGTACAAGACAAGTTGTTCCTGTTATGACTTACGTTGTTCTTTACAGAACGCTTTACTGTTACAACGATTATACATTTTAATTTGTTCGAAAGAATTTGACTATGCAACATACACGTTAATCTCATCGAGTTGGCAAAGACGATAACGTGTGCATTGATGTATGAAGCCGTGATTTGCAGCTGGACTATTGTCAGAGATGTTCTAGAAAATTAATCAACACTTTCAACTGTATTGTAGTATACATAATGATAACAGTCACTTGCTGGAATTTTTTCCCCAGCGTGTTCTTGGGTTAAGCCCAGGTTAACGCTAAAAGTACCAGGAACATGGCTCAAGCACTTGGTTTGGCCCAAAGAAGAATGTGGACTAATGTGCATCAAGACATTTTGATGTTGTATGTCTAACCTATTCACAGTACAGACGAAGCCACCAAATATCCGTCCAGCGCTTAGGGAGAGTGTTGCAGTGAAACTCGGCCCTGGTGTGAACAGTAGACCGAACCTCAGACCCAAGAAGAAAAAAGACCCTGGAGCTTTTGGTATGTCTTCTCATTCTTCGATTAAAGTATACGCATGCATGCATACAGTACATCTAAGTGATATTATTGTGTTAAGTTATTTCAGGATCTCTACCTGTACTGTGCGATGTTTGGTGATTTTGTACTAATTCACAGACCCTGCTGTTTTCTCCTCTCCTCTCAACTCTTCTCTTCAGGCTACACACTAACGGCCCTTCTCATGCTGATCATCATAGTGCTGGGAACAGGAATAGCTGTGATCTACTTCTGTAAGAAGTAAGACGAGGGTATAATATGGAAAAAAATGTCCAATGTTAAAGGTCTAGTTTGTCGAGATGGAAGGTCTCGGTTTAAATTCTTGTTTTTACTAACACTTGCTTTCCCAGGCTTTTGTCGCCCCGTCCCAACTTTTTTGAGACGTGACGAATTCAAAATGACCTTTTTTTTCTCCTCCTTAAAACGGTACATTTCCTCAGTTTAAACGTTTGATATGTTTTTCTATGTTCTGTCGTGAATAACACGAATTCATGAGATTTGGTTACATTTTACACAGCGTCCCAACTTTTTTGGAATTGGGGTTATAATTTATTCGTTTATTACTCATCATTTCTAGTCACATTTAACGGTGCATACTGTACATGTCTGTGAAGTTGATTCCTGTTATCACAGGATTACTATTGATGATACTGATTTAAAAAATAATAATAATAATAATTTTTATCCCTTTTTGGTTACAGTTTAATGTTATGGAAACCAGTTAGTTTCTATTATTATTTATGTTATAGCAGCTATAAACAGTCGTTCCCTCACCAGCCTCCTCTCAAGAAGTTAATAACACACAAAATAATCCCAAAGCACAAACTTTTCTGTCCTGAAGACTTGTTGGAAAACTTAAAATTACAGCTCGAGACTCCTTCCATAAACGCTAGGTTTAGGATTTTTAGAATGATATGCATGTAAGTGAATGTGGCGGATGGTGTTATGAAGTGTTATGAGGTTGTTTTTTTTTTTGTTTTTTTTACTGAACAGTAAACACTCTGATTCTAGGAGCCTGAAACTAAAGATGGAGCAGGAGCAGAGGGCCCATGAGCAGGAAATGCACAGGCTCAACCTCCCGCAGTCGGCCTTCTGCAACGCTGCCTGCGATCTCGCTGACGAGAACAGAGGACAGACGGATAACGAGAAAGCCTCTGAAAAACATACGAACGCAGACCAGACAGAAGAAGTCGTTAACGTCGAGAAAGACGGGGTGATTTAGTGTCCTCATTCTAGGAAGAATATAATGCTGCTTTTTCAAACTGGAGGTTACACACTGATGAACATTAAGCCCACCCGACTCAAAGCTAACGCGATTCTTTGGTACTAAATCAACACGGCTCAGACATCTAATCTTTTCTAATGAACAGGAAATACAGTAGAGGCGGCCTGTGCCATTTCTCCTCAGTATTATTTTGCTTCTTGATCCACGACTTCGTGTTTAGTCTGATGGCGAAACGAGGAAATGAGAATAGTTTGCGCAACTATGGGAACAGTAGTCAAACACGGTTTATTTCAGTAATTAAAAGGTTCACAAATATTACACATTTTTATGTGAAGAAAAAATATCAATTCAAATATTTGTATTTTCCCACTTATGAATGCTATTTTGTAGTCTTAAGCTACATAATTAGTTCACCAATTAGAGTTTTATTGCAGCCTTTTGTTTGATATTCCTACCACTTTTTTAAATATTTATTTTTATACTGTTTGTAGCGGTCTTTGCATCCAAAAATGCAAAGTCCTTTCTCGCTTATGCTAATCCCAAAATATTGGCTCCTTATATGGTTCTGTTAGTTCTTGCACCATCTGCTAGTCAAAGAGTAAAACAGCTACATCAAAACCCGACTCCACACCGAGTGCGCTGAGATTGCACGTCCTCCCCGTTCTTCAGGGGTTTCCTCCGCCAGTCCAAACACATGTTTGAGGCTGACTTGCATTTCGAAATTGTTTGTAGTGTGTGAATGTGTGCCCTGCGATGGGTTGGCACCCCATCCAGGGTGTTCCAACTTAAGAGATGATCTGAATGAACTTGCCTCATAGACATTCCACAATAAATGCATAAAAAGTATCATTTTGTTTAATAAATAATTATAATTCATGACCAGTTCTTATATACTGATATTGGAGAATACCTGTAACTCCACGTTGTTTCTGCAGCCATCATACAATGACCGTCGCAGATTATTTTCCAGTAACGGCACATGCTGTTGTGCCGTCTTCCTTATTACATTTTGTAGTACGGACCCGTGTCATGTAACCGTCGTCGTACCATGTCACACGATTGGCAAAATAACTCCAAAAGCTCTTAAGAGAAATAAGACTCTGATTTTTATTTAAATGTACACATCTGAGCAAGTCAACAAGGGCTGAACAACATTCCAAGAAATGACCTTTACAGTATCAAAACACCGCAAGACACGCAGTCATGTCATAACGCATGCCTTTACGCCATAAAAACCACCATTTAAAACCAGATGCAAGTCCAACGGTGTCATGGGGGGAAAAAAAAGAAACGTTTCCATTAGTGAAACTTTAGTAATCAATGTCTGTGGCTTAACCATCAGTTCCATAAAGAAGGAACCGTTTTCACGTCCTGACGAGTTCCTAACCGTTTACGCGATGAGAAGCCAAAACATGATGACGAGCGCCACAAACAGGAAGAGGCGGGACAGGAACTGCTCGTCTATGTGCTGTGGCGTTCCGGGAGCTGCTGCAAAGATAGAGGAAAACAAGCTGTGATGCAAGTTATACCGGGTTTTTTTTTTCTTCCTTCTTGTCTGCATGGAATAAAACACCAAGTGTCGTGCTGTTGTAGGGAAATAAACAACAACAGGTTGGTGTGAGTTACTGTTACCACACACCCTGAAGCTGATTATTTTTCAATAACGGCACGTCACGGAGTGTTTTATTGCTCTTACACCACAGCGATTTGCTGATGCTTACATGTTTTTTTATTTTTATTAATGAACGACATGGACTTTATATCCATTTAAAGTGACTATAAACATTGTGGAACCTCCAAGAGACAAGTCAGCTCCTATAATCAGTTACGTTATAGCAAATATAAACAAGTTAATAACTGAAAAATGTACCATTTGTGGAAAAACTCGTTACAAAACGCTGACACTGGAGACTCCTTCCAAAAATTACATCAAATAAACGTCTCCCAGCGTCACCATCATATTTTCAACTATCCCTCACATAGATCAAATATTATTTTCACCTAAAAAAAACAACAAAACAAAACAACAACTTTGCCCGGATAACGTTTTGAAACGGTTATCCGCATCAGTATCCATCGCTCGTTCCATCGTTAACTGGTGTTAAACTAGCACTTCAGTGAAAGCGGCGTCGTACCTGGAGGTGGTCTTCCATCATTGATGTTGAATGCTGTGGCAAAGATCCCAAAAGGAAACGCTCCGATACCGAAGGACATCTGGAAGCCACCATCTCCAAAACCAAATCCTTGAAACCCCTGCAATAAGAAACACTGACGTGAGCGAGGACACAGACGCACTTAGAAATTCAAACCTAAAATAGACCGACGATTAAGACTCCAAGTTAAAGACAGGGGATACGAGTGTGATGGGGTTTTACACTTCAAATGCATTCAAAACCAGTATGTTCAAAGCAATGTTCAGTTTAATGACCATTACCTTTAGACACTCTGAGTAAATTAAAAATTAGCCCAACGAATCAAGGTTTTCGTAGAAAGATGTTGTTAATATATAAGCGACGATTAGTATTAAGAGGTGAGGATATGCAAAAAATATCATAATGCGATAGTGTATTGTTATCCTCAGTGTGAACTGACTTCTTGTAAATTTCTAGTCTATGTACAAAAAAAATAAATAAATTCTACCCCTTTAGGTTTTACAGATTTTCCTTCACCATTCTTCATGGCGTGTCTGTTCTTACAAATGCATCACTAAGTGGGAAAAACTTCTTTCTTTTCGAATTAATTCGAACGTTTTGTGCATCTGGTTCTTGTAGATAAATTGTAAAATACAGATACGATCAGGTCCCATAAGTATTTGGACAGCGCTTTGGACATTTTTTCCCTAATTTTGCCTCCACGATGAATCCGAAATGACGCGCTCAAGACGTGATCGTTGTGTGGACATTCAGCTTCGATTCAAGGGGTTTAACAAAAGATAATTCCAGCCATTTTCACATGGAGTCCCTCCATTTTCGCAGAAATAATCAAAAATAATCGGACAAAGTTAATCATAAATCTTAGAGCTATTTGTAATACTTGGATGCAAATCCTTTGCAGTCAATGACCGCCTGAAGTCTGGAATCCATCCACGGACGTCATCGAACGCTACGCCGGGCCTTTACTGCGGCCGCCTTGAGTCGCTGCTGCTTGTTTATGGATCGTTCTGCCTTCAGTTTTGTCTTCGGTAAGTGAAAACCATGCTCAGTTCGGTCGAGTCCAAGTGACTGACTCGACCATTTAAGAACATTCCGTTTCTTTGCCATAGGAACCTCTTGGGTTGCTTGCGCGGTACGTTTTGGATCATTATCCATCTGTGCTGTCCTGTCAGTTTTGCAGCGTTCGAATGAATCTGAGCAGAAAGTATAGCTGCATACATGTCAGAATCTACTATCAGCAGACATCACGAATAAACACCAGTGACCCAGTTCCACAGGCAGTCGTACATGCCCATACCATAACACTTCCTCCACCATGTTTGACAGATGTAGAAGATTGATTTGGATCATGAGCCCTTCCTTTCCTTTTCCATACTCTTTTATTCGCATCGTACTAACACAAGGTTAATCCTGCATCAGAACTGGGCAGGCTTTTTTTTAGTTTTTGTTTCTAGCACAGGTTCCTTCTCTCGCATCGACACCTTGAAATATTGAAAATTCCCATGAACAGCAAATGCAAATTCATTTGGAATCAACTCCAGACCGCCCCCCCACCTTTAATTTGCCATGAAAATAATAAATAAACAGGCCACACCTGGCCATGAAACTGCTTTTCAGTCAATTGCCCAATTACATCTCAGCCTGTGAATATGGATGTAATTCGTAATGCGATATTTTTGTTAAACCCCTTGAATTAAAGCTGAAAGTCTACACTTCAATCACATCTTAACGGCTTATTTCAAATCCATTGTGGTGGTGTACAGAGGCAAAATGACAAAAGATGCGTCGCTGTCCAAATACTTATGGACCCTGCTGTATATATCCTTTGTTTCCATTCAGAAAATAGTGTCGATAGTGTCACAAAACTGTTCTTGCCACCACCTTGACGATAGCCACTACACCATGATCTGTATTTATTCAATTCTGTTATAAAATCACACAGCTTTAAAAAACAAACAAACAAACAAACAAAAAAAAGGCATACAAAAGCTTTAAAGACAAAATAAACGTGATGCAACCTCAAACGCCGGGTGTTATCATTACCTGAGAGGGCGACAAAACTCGCTTTCCCACTTCTCTCTAAGGAGACGCCTGTTAATGAGTCCCTTTGGGGGACGGCGCTTTTTACTAATGAATTACTTACACACTGGCATTACACCAACTGCCTTCCCATGTAATAGTTTCATCACATGCGGCTAGTGCAACGAGGCCTGAGGTGTTGCAAAGCTGCTCACGCAAACCTGACACCTCACGTGTCACCTTTTTTTCACCTGGACAACAATAAACACAGGAAGTGCGTGCACTTACGCCACGGTTTTCAGGCTCGGGTCTCTGGCCTTGTGGTCTGGGTGGAGTTCTCTCTCTGAAATCGCAAAGACAGGAAAGCAGGTGAACACGCAATACAAGTCTCGTCTTTCTAATATTCGCTCTTCGTTAATATTCACCTGGGGTCCTGCTGACCCGTGCTGCCTCGCCCATACAGCGGAATCACTTTATCTCTGCTGATGCCTGCTTTACATACCGGACACACCTGTCTGTTCGGCCTGGTTTCCAACCACTGCGATCAGACAGAACGAGGCGGAATTAGAGAGAGGAAAGAGTAAAAGACGGTTTCTGTAGAAAGATATCCATATAAATACCGTACCTGATGCAGGCATGGCCAGCTGCGTGTCAGGAATGACAATGCAATTGGAAAGAGGAAAAACAACGACAGTTAATATGACCATTTTATGACCATCTCATAGATCAGACCTCAGCGTACATCAGCTTTCGTTTACACTTACCAAAACAGATGGCCGCATAAGCTTATCACGGCGTCCTTGGACGTGTCCAAGCAGATGTTACACTCGAACGTGCTGTCCTGGCTGCCGGTCTCTCCCTGTGTTTGGGTACCGGAGCCGGTCCCTGTGCCGTCTGTAGCTGAAGAGCCCGATGACTGAGGCTGAGGTTGAGGAGGAGAGGCGCTGGCCATGCTGTCCTGAATTCATGGAACAAGAGTGGACTCAGGATAGGCTGCAGGAAACAAATAAACAAATACACTCCCAAATAAGCATGTTTATGACATCACTAGGCACACAGAATACCAATAGATGCATAAAATTATTAAAAAGTATTTTGGAGCCAATGCATTAACAATAGAAATAGTAACTAATATATAGAAATAAAATAGAGATAGATCCTATAGAAATATAGGATAGAAATAGATCCTATAGAAATAGAAACTATATAATAGAAATAGATACTATATATACATAGATAATAGAAATAGATACTATAAAAATATATAATATAAATAGAAACTATATATACATATAATATAAATAGATGCTATAGAAATATACAATAGAAATATACTACAGAAATAGTATCCATACTTGATTGCGTACTTGGATTAAGATTTAGTACACAGTCATAATATAACTGCTAAACAACAACACAAGATAGATAAATAAACAAACCCTTGTTTGTTTGTTTGTTTGTTTGTTTGTTGTTGTTTAAACGTGTCTTTGCATTCAATACTCTATGACGCCGGACTTTCTGCGCGAGACCCCTTTAATGTTAGCTGGTGCTAGTTAGCTGCTCAGCGTAGCGCAGTTGTATCATTTATTAACTTATTAAAGAGTGGTTTAAAAAAACATCTCACCTTAACCGTTTCATCCAACAAAACCTCGCACGTAGGTGTAGAGACGAAATGCGCCCGCTGGCTCCGATCCTTTCGCGCAGAAAACTCATCAAGTCCCGAGCTTACACTTTCAGCTGATTGCGTCAAGCGACAACCCGGAAGTCAGGTACGTCCTTACGCCATCGCGTCATTACGCAAGGTCTTACGCTACGACGTGACAAATGGAGAACTGTGCAACACAGAGTGCGCTACGTAGGATGTTAAACATCTGTTGTTGTTTACGTCCTGTGTAGTGCACATTAGAAGGGTGCAATAAGGGATTTGGGATTCAATCAGTGTGTATGTGTGTATCTGCAAACGTTGTATATTCATTCATTCATTTGTTTGTTTATTTGATACCAAGACTTTTTATTTATTTACCAATAACTAAATAAATGAATAAAACTATTAAATAAATAATTAAAATAAAAATAATTTTATTTAAAAAAAATTATTTATTATTTTCTAATATCGCTCGACCTGATTTCTGGAATCTGCAGACGTTGTATATTCATTCATTCGTTTTGTTTGTTTGTTTGTTTGTTTGTTTCACAAAAAAAGTTATCAAAATCTTTTATAACTATTTGAATCTTGACCAAACCTAATAGAATGTCTTTAATTTTTTTTCTTTTGTTATTATTATTATTATTATTATTATTATTACTATTATTATTATTATTATTTTTTACTACATTTGTTTGTTTGTTTGTTTGGTACCAAGACTTTTTATTTCTTTACCAATAACTAAATAAATGAATAAATATGTTTTTGTTTTTATTTATTTATATAAATATTTATATAAAACCATTATATATATTTTATTATGATCATTATAGTGTAATATAGTTCTATAATATTATAGTATGCCATAGTAAAAATAAACAATATGCATTTTTTTAAAAAAACCCCCAAAATATATCCTTTTTAAAATTTTTTTTTAACTATAACACAAATGTTGATTATAATCGCAGTTTATAAACATGTATGTTACTGAACACGCGTTAAAAAGATGGTTCACATAGCTGTGAATCAGTGGAATAATAATAATTTGTTAAGTCTGTTAGTTTTCTTTTTCTTCTTCTTTTTTTGTAAAGGTAAGATAAGAGCAGATCATCAGCTATACAATATGTAGTAGTTTATGTGCTGTAGTTTGTAGTGTATTTTCTGAGCAAGAAGAAACTCCCAACCCCCTGCAGTCTCCATGTCCTTGTCCTCACGCCTAGGCTGGTCCTCCCAGTCATCACCTCCTTTGATCTGATGTGTGAGGAAATGGTCATTTGGGATTTAGTTAAAAGAAGACAAGCTGTAATGTGAGAAAAAGGACTTGGGGGTGGGTCGTGCGTGTGTGTGTGTGTGTGTGTGTGTGTGTGTGCGTGTGTGTGTGTGTGTGTGGAGTGTATGTGTGTGTGTGCTGGAGTGTGTCTGATGTTAGGGATTCGTTGCAGGGTGGAAGGGCATGCTATTTTTTGCCACTTGGATGTTAGTGAACTTCTTGGGCATAAGATAGCTTTTTGTTGTTTATTTTTTTTAGCTGGTTGTATCACTATTATGTAACGTCACTAAGTCTTGATAGCAAATCTGATCGTGTAAGTAAGATGCATAGTGATTTGTTCATAATCCATATTTAAATAATTAACATTAACATTGGGTTTGGATTGAATTAACACCAATTGTCAGATATTGTATCACAGTGTTGCACTGACCCTTCTACAACACTGGAGGGCGACAAATTAAAAAGTTCTTTTACGAGAACTTTACATTATTATACAACCATGATCAATAGTTTCTTTTCTTAATCATACCCAGAGCAGACACAGCTATATAGTGCCTCTGCTTCATTAAAAATGTTTATTTTTTATACCTTAGTAATTAAATACAGTTAAGTGCAAATTATCTGCAAAAAATTAATTAAAACTCAGCAGAAAGATATTTATTTTTTTGCAATGCATTATTAAAATCTTAAAACTGCACACAGAATATGAAAGAGGTTGGAGGAGATTATAAAAGTGTATTAAAAGGGTGAGCATGTAAGTTATTCAAGAATATTTATATTAAAGATCACAAACAACTGAATTGATTATATTTGACATTTGTCTCTAAAAGTATGTAATGGGTCATAGAGTGTCTTCTTCTCCTTCTTCTTTTTCTTCTTCTAATTATTATTATTATTATTATTAGTATTTATTTATTTATTTTTCCTTCCTCCTTTTTTCTCTAAAAGTATGCGGTAATTTACAGTGGACTTATTATTATTTGTATTATTATTTTTGTTATTATTTATTTATTTATTTGCTTGCGTCCTCTCGTTTTCTTTAAGAAAGTTTACGCAAAGTTTTGCATTTGACTGTAAGGGTTCTGGAGTTTCTATTGATTGATTGATTGATTTATTGATTGATTTTATTTGTAGCTAATATCAAATAAATGCTTACTGAAGATTCAAAACCTAATGCACTTTTGTATATATATATATATATATATATATACATAAATATTTAAAAGACAACAACATCAACAACTAAAAACCAGTAATGTGACAGCCACAAACGTGTGGAAAATAAAAACAGGAAATGAAACGTCATGCCTGACGGGGCGTGTCCTGCTTCCTGCTGTTTTCGTTTTTCTGTATTGCGTCACAGGCGTGTCGTAAAGCAGGACGAGGCTGGAGGAGCGAGAAATGACGGGAGGCTTGCCGGTCAGGGGGCGGGGTTTCGTCGTTGAGCGGGCGTGGTTTCATCGTTGCGTGGAAAAAACAGGGCGTGGTTTTGCTCGGCTCTGTGTGGTTGCCAGGCGCTGTAGGGTCACTGCGTGGGAAGTGCTGAAATTTCATAGCGTCACAGCTTTCGACACCATCGCGGCGGCTCGGCTTCACACCGAGCTTCAGATTGTTCTGGCGACTTGTTGTTCTGAGGCGGACTTTCAGGATCGAAAGGACTTCATGTGGGATACTTAAAGCCGAAGGGAAAACGACGTGTAACGGCTCAGATCGCTCCTCGGTGGCCCGGTTATTCATCTACAAGATCTGTCATTTACCACTTTAGCGGCTAACAGTGCTAGCTTAGCGCTCATCCAAGCCGAGCAGTGTGTGTGTGTGTGTGCGTGTGTGTGTGTGTGTGTGCGCGCGCGTGTGTGTGTGTGTGCCCGCGCGCGTATATGTATATGTGTATGTGTGTGCGCGCGCGTGTGTGTGTGTGTGCGTGCGCGTGTGTGTGTGTGCCATTACCAGCCACTTTTGGCTCACCTCGCTGGGGTAGCAATCCCCCTGAATTGCACGCAAAAGTCAACTAAATGATTATGGAGAGGAAGAGGATCGACTGTCCGGCTCTGCCGCCGGGCTGGAAGAAAGAAGAGGTGATCCGGAAGTCGGGACTCAGCGCCGGCAAGAGTGATGTTTATTACTACAGGTAACGTTCAACACCAAACCGGACACAAAGTAGCAATCCGTACGGGGTGCCATTACTTTTGAGATGAGTTAAAACTGCGTAACAGACTCCTTTTCTCAGCTACCTATCTGCACAGAAGTGCATTTATTCCTCTATTCACTTGTATTCCTCTGTACTGATAAAGACACAACAACCCTTGTTTATTTGTTTGTTTGTCTGTCTGTCTGTCTGTCTGTTTGTTTGTTTACCCTGTGAATGAAGTTTTCACGAATGAGAACGAAGTCAATCAACGAAAAGTCATCTGAGGAGAACCGTGCTTTCCTTTTGGCAAAATATCCTCATATATTTAACTAATATTGTCCTCCTGCTGTCTTTAAAGTGTCATTTTCATCTTTAAGACAAGTTGAATATATGTTCGTTTGGCTGTGTGATGTTTATATTTTGTACGTTTTTAGTTACAGAAGGAGAACCGGCATCGTTACGGTACTAGTATACGTTTATACTGACTTTAAAATCACCTGAGGGTCGTACGTCACTGACTCGCTTCTCATCACGAAGACGTGTAAGTGTTGTCAGCTACTATCGACATCAGTCAGAGTTGATTTTTATTCTTACCCCAATAACAGGACGTCCCTCCCGAAAGCGGTTCGAGATGCCCGTGTTATTAAAGAGCGACCCCTTGTACTTGCTATCTGTTTACGGTTACGAGTAAAGATCTGCAGAACAAGTTAGCGCCTGTTATCAAGTGCACTGTAGACGCCGTACAACGTCCTTCCCTTACTCGTCCGGTATACTTCGTTTTTGTTTTTTTTACACACTCGTATAGTCGCATAGCCTTTCCAAGTTTACTCCGTTTGATATGTACGCGTACGCAGGCGGTCGACGCATCCGCATTACGACAACTTGCACTACCCCTCCTGGCCTACGAGAGGCAGTACAGAGCAGTAAAGCAGGTCTTCTGGTGTCACAACACCACGAAGAAGAATGCTCAGGCTATCTCTCGCTTCATCAGCACCCGTATACGAATCCTTATACGCTTTAAGGCTGGAATTATACAAACGCGGGTGCTTTCTAACATGCGCTCGTTTCCGTTGTTTCTTCGACTGCCTTGAGAATCAACGACCCCGGGTCACTGTCGCCACCTTGTGGAACGACTAAATAGTGCAAGAGAATTAAAAGCCGGCGGCGCGCGCGTACTCTGCTGATGATGAAAGTTGCGTCACATGTACTGTACACTGTTCCTAGCGTACGCGTAAATACTGAAGCATACTTCCTGCTTCACACTCGTTCATTTTCTCTCTCTCTCTCTCTTACAAAGTAGATTATCACGTTAGCAAGAAAACGAAAAGCGCAAAACGCTGTGTCCTGACCGTTTAAGGTACACGGCACTGACGCTGGAGACTCCTTTCTTTCTTTCTTTTTTTTTTGTTAAATAACTTGAATACGGCTGAGGTTAAGTGGAGCGTCCGCTATACACGTCTCTGCGTAAGTTGTTACTATAGAAACGATAACATATAGTCCTTGGTGGTAAAACCGTGTCCATTTGATGTTAGTGTTACAGTTTGTTCCACTGTGTACGTATAGACCTTGTTAGTATTAGTGAATACGTTTGAAGGATTTCAAAAAAGTTGCCAAACCCGGAGCCGGTGCAGCCTCTGTGGCACATGTGGGTGTGATTTGGTACAAAATGTGTTGACTCACCACTGGGCTAGAAATGCGGTGGAGCTTACAGGAAGTGCTTTCGCTTTTGAAGGCATCCCAGGTGATCGCAGCACATGCGCCAGAAAATCAGGCTGAAGCAAGCGACGCGGTCAAACTCATTTCCTCGGCTCACAGACCGCCATCGTTCTTCACTTCTCATCTCGAAGAAAAAAAAAAAAAAAAGTCAGAACAAATATTAGTTCTGCATTTAGGTCCGGACACGCTCTACTCTCCCGCGCTAACGAAGACGCGTTTAATAACGCGTCGGGTTCGAATTCTCAACGGCGCTCGCGATCGACCTCGACCGGCTTCGTCTTTTACGGGTTTAAAATTCCCGAACGGATCGAGGTTCTCGCTGTTTCTCGTGACTGGTTTAAGGCGGAGAAGTACGCATTAAACCGTGCGTTAAAATCGTGCTTTACATACACGCAAATATATCCAGCGTGTTCGATCTTTTGATCCGTAGCGTACGTTAAACCCGGGTCAGAAAGCGCTCTCTTTCGTTTTTTATTTATTTATTTATTTATTTTTTGGCGTTCAAACAGGAGAGGTGCGGACGATCGGATCGTTTCCGTTTTGGACCGACGTAACGATATTCTCAGGAAAGCCAGCTTCCGTTGGTGTCTGTGTGAAACGAGTGCGAGCTGTGTGCTGATCTGCTGATAGCGAGGCCTCCGAGTGTTTTTGGTGTACCGTCACTTCCTGTGTGGCTGTCCCGCGTCGAAGCGCGACTGCGTGACCGCTCTCGCTGCTCTTCCCTCGACCACGTTTTAAATCGCATTTCCTCCTTTTTCCATGACGCGCCGACAAACAGTACGATGACAGCATTTAAAAAAATTTTTTTTAAAAAAGAGAGAGAGAGAGGGGGAAAAAAAAACTTCCTGCTCTGATAGATTGATGATAGCAAAGTTTTTATTTGTTTTTCTTTTCTTTTTTTTTTTTTTTTTTTTTTTACAGCGCTGCAATAAGCAGAACAAAAGCCGTGAAGTGGCTTTTCTTTTTTTTTTCTTTTCTTTTCTTTTTTTTTTTCCTCCTCCTCCTCCTCCTCTCCTTGCTTTCTTCACGAGTCAGTGGTGTTCGCGCACAGCGGGGGAGGGGTGTTTCGTGTTTCGCGGCTGGTTCTGAGGTGCCGTGATGGCGAGGGGAGGCCTGCCTGTAAAGCGATCCGCCGTCGTCGGTGGCGTGGTTTTCTTTGAGGTGTGGTGGTGTTGTTGCGGGGGAAGGATGCTAGGTCAGGCTTGCGTTAAAGGCAGCCTGGCGTCAGTACCTCGTGGCCTCATGGCGTCTGGTCGCCATTTTGAAGCCGGTGGTGTATTTTCAGTACGTTAAGCCCGAACTGATCCTCGGCGAGGGGTGTAAACACGTCTGAAAACGGACAGCGCTAATGCGGCCTGCCGTCGAGGCAGACGCTTCGTTAACCCTCCTATTATGTTACGAGGGTCAATTTGACCCATGTTGGTTAATCTCTCTTTCTCGACTTTCCTCGTTTAGGGTCACAATCTCGTATGGAAATGTTTCTTCTTATGGCTCGTCTCGGACGAGCCACGGTAAAGGTTTAGCGTTTTAAGCTGTTCTTTGCTGGTTTTTTTGGGGAAGTCATTTTGACCCATAACATAACGGATGTAACTTTTTTCCCCCCAACATAGTAGGAGGGTTAAAGGGTGAGAAGCGCGTGTGGGAAACAGGGTGTGGTGCGCTCGGGAGTCTGGCCGAGATTCTTCCTCTCGAGTCGTTCTCTGTTTTTCAGAACGTAGGCGTTCAGATGCCTGGTCTTTATACGGATCGGTCCGTTTGCTGCAGACGGTGTACTCTGTAAATATTCTCAGGGTGTCGATATCGGTGTTCGTTTATATCCTCCTTTGACCGACATGGACATGGATGCTTGATCAGCTTGATTCTTTTTAAAAAAATATTTATTTATTTTTTTTTAAAAGAAGAGTCGACCCGTTCAAAAGCCAAGCCATTACATAATCAGATGGACGCCTTAACTAATGAAGAACTGCTCGAGTTGTACTTCTGCCTTACAGAACATGTTGTACCTTTCAAAGCCTTCGTCAGCGAGAACATTCTCACACACACACATACACAAGCCCACATGTGAGATACACGATGAAGAGTGTGAAGAATGTACAGGAAGTGTTTTCACTTCTCAAAACGGCCCAGGTGTCGTCCGGGGTAAGGGAGACGAGTTAGTGTTCGAAAACAGGAACTCATTTCCTCGTCACGTGGACCATCGGCATTCCCGACGTCGCCATCTCATAAAAACGTCGACTTAACGATTATTATGCAGCCGGCGCTCCGTCATCGAAAGGAAGTATGGAAAGGTTAGAGCTTCTCCATTTCTCCATTCACGAGTGTACGAAGTGAATCAGAACTGACCGACTGACGACAAACTTTAAACGTTTAAACAAATACTTCTCACGTCCGTACGAACAGCCTGAGCGACGTTATTCGTTCTTTTCTAAACGATCTTAACGTGTCGATGCTTCACCGCTAAACGGTTCGGGATGCAACACGTCAGCTATGAATCCATTCAAGCGTTCGTTACTACGGCGAGAGCGACTCCCAGATTCGACTCCTCACGAGAGTTACTTTGAATACACGCTAAACTCCGGTGTTTCAGAAGCCTTACGAGTAAACCTCGACCTCGCTTATCGGCGTGCGTCAGCTTGGGTCGTGAATCTTCTTGCCGTTCCGTGTGCCGAATTGAACTCTAATTTGCAGTCGAGTCGTAAACGAATCGTGAGTCAAATGGACTCGACTCGGTGCCAGTTCAAAGATTCAGATCGAGTTATTTTTATGTTTTCAGACCGTCGCGACGTGTAAATTTCACGCTGTTCCACAGCGGTTTTCCTTTCGCGCCACGTTCGACGTCTTCTCTCGTCATGGCAATAAAACTGTTCACCTGGCGTCGCCGATTCTTGCTTTTCCAAACAAAGGACGAAGTATGGAACGCTTTCGGTTAAGCACCGGAACCGACTCGGACACATTTTAGCGCTCTTCCACAGGATGGTGCGACCCGGCTCGGCTCGGCCCGACAAATTACCCACGATCCTTTACGCTGTCGGTGTTTCTACTACCAATTGAACTGTGTCATATGTAACTACCCTGTGATGAATCTGATTAGGATTCTTACCTAGAAGCGCTGAGCCAGGGAAATAAAGATAGTGAAGACCAATGTTCAATGTTCTACCAACGACGCTACCTTCATGTTGTGCGGATATTCCGAACGAATCCACTTATTATCTACAAGCGGTTGTCGAGATAAAGCCTGACGTCCTGTCTCTCTGCCTGGATGAAGCATTTTTAGCACTTCCTGTCTGTATACTGGCTGAAACTCTTCCTCCATCTCGTTGCACGTCCTGACGATAATTTTGTCACCAGCTGTCAATGAGACCAGAGCAGAGATATGCCTTATTTGGATTATACAGCGTATGAGTCATATTCAAAAGAAAGGCGTCGGTATCGGTTTGAGAACATAGCTTGCGTCGCTAATGGTAGGCCAGTTGTATCCCTAGGTTCTTGGATAGAAGCAGACGTGAACGACGTGCTCGTCGCCATTCACACGTGGAGCTTTATTCAAACGTCAAACTTTCATTTCCTGTTTTCACACTCTGAAATCTCCATGACGTTCTAATAAGGATCTTGCGAGCCTGTATCACAGGCATGACCTTGTGTGTGTGTGTGTGTGTGTGTGTGTGTGTGTGTGTGTGTGTGTGAACGTGTAATCATAGAGCTCTCTCCTGTTACGTGGACTTCAGTTAAATTCAGCTCTGCAGCGCTGCTCGCTTCCTCCTCAGTGGCAGCAGTTGCATGAGCGTGGGGTTTTCCCCACTTACTGGCAAGATTCGGTCAGCCGTTACGATACACAGAGGCCAGTCACGGTTACTCGGATCTTGGCTCGGTCCGTCCGGTTCCTCACAGGTCACCGTGGTTCCGAGTCACGACGCTAATCCGATCTCGAACTAGTGTTTGGACTCCACGATGAGTTTGTCACCGTACTCCGGTCTCACCTCCGGTCCTGGGGCTCGGCGTGGAGTTTTTCACCGAGTCGTGGTTTGACTCATCCTCTGAATCCGACCCTATCTCTGAGTGTCATTTCTGTACTGGTTGGAAGACCACCAGAAGACAGAAACAACCCCGGCTCGAACTCTCACATCATATGCTCGCTTTGTATTTAGCGCAAATGAATTCATTGATTCGTTTTTCGCTAAGTAAGCGCTTTATCCCGGTCAGGATTGGGAACGCCGGGTCGTTCCAGGTAGGAATACACTCCGAATGAGAACGCAAACGCAGACGCGTTCTCACGCCCGTTCGCCCGGCATGTCATCGCGAGGTCGTAGGAGACCAGAGAACCCCCGAGGAGACGCTCGGAGAACGTGCGGACGGATACTAATCCGAGCTCAGGATCGAATCCTGGAGCATCTCAGGCGTCACCGGTCCGACTGGTGTAACCGCTTGGCGTTCTGCCTCCTAACGCGCCCGATTGAACTTTCCTTAGATTTCACACGACGAATTTGTTGCGGTAGATGAGAGAGAGAAAACAGATCTGCGCATCGCTGTGACATCTTTGGTTAGGAATTTACTGGCTTTCCCCCTGTCGTGCGCACTTCCTCTTTCTCTTTCTGCGACATTGCTCGGTCCGTCGCATGAGGACGTGGTGTTCTTGACCCGCTCCGGTCTGATGCAACCGCATTGTCCTTGGGGTCAGTCGACACGTCACGCTGAGCCTATCGCTCCTGGCTCGTTTTCTCTGATCAGGGAGTTCTGGGAAAAGCGATCGCTCCGTCCCAGGGCCACATTTGAGGCCAAGTCTCTGTCAGTGCTTGAAAAGAAGCGCTTTATAAACACTTCTACCTTTGGACCAGTGGGTGGAATAACCGAGTTGGCTAATCCCCTTAAGGCCTTATGGGAAACGAGCCAACTGCGTGCTTCCTGTTTGTGTTGATTGTTGAATCATGAATCCCTCTGGGCTGAAGTGATTTGCCTGCTGTGCTTTCACTGAGTCATTCGTAATAAAGGCAGTAAACGCCGGGCCACCTGCGAAAGCTTTTCGGGGACTCGGATTCTCCGACTCTGACTCATTCGCGAGGCTCGACACGAGGGATGAATACAGGCTGTCGTACGATGCCGTAAACAGCAGCTGAGACATCGCGTCCTCATAGTGCAGGAAGTGACATGACGTCACGTCACGTGACGTCACGTAGTCACCGTTACCATCCTGGAGTTGATTATTTTCCTGTAAGCGCACGTCCTGTAATGCTTTATTCCTCTTATCGACTGCTTAGTGTTAACGTCCTTATAAGGAAACGTCACCACGACACATTGAAATAAATAAACAAATAAATAAATAAATAAATGAGTATTGCTGTAAACAACATGGCATCCACGTCGAGCTTCGCCTGGAGGAGCTGATCCGTCTGTGAGAATCGTGCTCTCTCGCTCTCTCTCTCTCTCTCTCGCGCACACACACACGCACAGACACTCTGACCCGTGGAGGATGAATAATTGAGCGTTACGGTTGGATCTCGCCGGGCCTCCCTGCTGCGATCCTGGTTTTATGAGGAGTGCGAGTTCAGTGTTTCGCACTCGTTTGTGTGCTTTTGCACGGGAGAATGTAAACAACAGCGCGCGCACAATTTTATGGTACATTTTTTCCAAGATTATTATCCACTGTCTGTTGGTGGATGGGGGTGTGTGTGTGTGTGTGTGTGTGTTGCTCCTGCTGTCTTTAAGTGTGTGTATGTGGGTTGTGTGGTAGGCCAGTCGAGAGCACGGAATAGCTAGTGACACACTCGCATGCACTCTCGCATGCGCGCTCTCTCTGTCACCCCCTCCCCCTTTTTGCACAGTGTAACCACGCTGCTCTCGTGGTCGGCCTACGCCCTTTTTAACGACACAGCCGAATCCCACTGTGCCCTCCGGGAAGCGCCCTGGAGGCTCATGGATCCAACCCCTAGCTTTCGGCCACACTCGCACAGACACGGGCTTTGTGATTTTATTTATTTTTTTAAAAAGGGTTAACGTCGGCTTCCAGGGCTCACGCCGCGTCCATATGGCCGTGCGTTTCTGTTAGCGGAACCTCACCCCGTGACTTCACTCGCCGTCTGTGCCTGCCTTCACGCCGCACGATGCAGCATGCGACACCGTGCGTTCTTAACTTAAGTTTCGAAAGGAAAAAACAAAAATGTTCTCGACGATGGCGAGCTCGTCTGAGGTGCAGTGTTTACGTACATACATGTGGTTTTCTCTGTCGTTCTCTTTCTCTCTCTCTCTCTGCCTTCGTTTTGACTCATCCGTGACTCACGCGCTCCGTAGGTGAGCCTTAAACCCGCTGAGCTCACGCCTGCACAGTCATTTCGTCTCACGTCTGCTTATTTACTGACCAGAAAGAAGGAAACGTGCGCATGTTTCGCAAACTGTGGACAAACACGGACTGCAACTTGTACTTACTCTTTCATAATAATAATAATAATAATAATAATAATAATAATAATAATAATCTACACAGACTATTAGTTAATGGCATACTTTTCATACTGGAGCGCATTACGCCACACACACACACGCGCGTTCACGCACACAGCCGTACCACCTGATAGGCATCTCGCCACCATGTTAACTGCTGCTTTCGCTGCGGCTTTGCAGCTCTCGACACGCTATTCAGAAGTTTAACTGACGAACCCCATTTTATCGCCGAAGCTCCTTTAAGATGCCGTATTTTAAAAAAAAAAAAGGCGGCCTTGTACAACGCGTAGCTATTCCAGCCGACACGGTTCGCCTCATCAGAGCACGTCTAGGGCCAGTGAAGTCTCAATTTGCATGTAGCCATGGATCTTATATGCAAATCAGGTCCCTGATGATTTAAAAAAAAAAAAAAAAACCCAGACAGACAAAATGCTGGCGCTGCTGTGTTTTTTTTTTTTTTTGGTTTGTTTTTGTTTTGGTCCTGATCTCTTGTGAGCGGTTTTAAAAGATAAATTCGACGTAGATTACGAGTCGAATTTTGAGTCTAATCAGTAAACGAATACAGCCATGTGGCCAGGAATAAAAGAATATTTTATTTATTTATTTCTCAACCCCACCCCCCGACCGTCTGATCCAGATGGCCCCGGATACGTGCCGTAACCGGCTCCGCTGTTAAGAGGTCACGTCCTTTCCGTCTCGGATTACCGGTTCGAACCTCGTATTTATATCCCCGCAGCTTTCGCACTTCTTCCCCTTAGAACGAATTTCAAGGAGGTGAAGGAGGCGTGATACGATTTCTGGCTCCGCGTGAATAAAGTGTGGAGCGAATGTAGTGACCGGCGATGAGAGATTTTCCTTTACGCGTCGCCTCATGAGTTAAAAAAAACAAACAAAAAAAAACCCGTTAGTCACGTGTCTGGAGACGTGTCCCTTGAGGTTTGACGGGATTAGCGACGACGTTCCCATACCGGCTTCGCTGTTCCGGTTATTTACTTTAGATTGGGGGGGGGGGGGGGGGGGAACCCCAACGTTTCTTCAGTGTCACTGCGGTCGTGTCTGTTTCCATTTTGATGCTTTCGTGAATGATGTTGTTTATTTATTTATTTATTTATTTATTTATTTGTTTTTATTTTTATTTTTATAGTCCATCAGGGAAGAAGTTCAGAAGCAAACCTCAGCTGTCCCGATACCTCGGCAACACGGTGGACCTGGGATGCTTCGACTTCCGCACGGGAAAGATGATGCCCAGCAAAATGCAGAAAAGCAAACAGAGGCTTCGCAACGAACATCTCAGTCTGTCCAAGGTAAAGACGCAAGAGCGTGCTCCGGAACGACGAGTCATTTGTGCTACGAGTTTTATTACAGGAAGCGGTTATGAAGCACGTTCGCCTCACGCGTCCGCGGCTCCGGGGGATCGAATCCCGCCTCCGCTCTTTGTATGCAGAGTTTGCGTGTTCTCCGCGTGCTTTCGGGGGTTTCCTCCGGTTACCTCCTCCAGACACGCCTTGCGGTCTGATTCCGTTTCCCATTTGTCCGTAATGTGTGAATGTGTGTGTGATTGTGCCCTGCGATGGGTTGGTACCACGTCCAGGGTGTCCCCCGCCTTGTCTCCAGAGTCCCCTGGGATAGGCTCCCAGCTCCCCGTGACCCTGTGTAGGATATGGAAAATGGACGGATTAAGCAGCGTTTAATCCGAGCACCAGGTTTCATCCAGAGCTCAGGTCATCGTCTCTATTGTCTCCACATGTCGGTGCGGGTTTCCTCCGGGTTCTCCGGTTTTCCTCCCACCTCCCAGGAAGCGGGCTGGCTATGCTAGATTCAGAATTCAACCTCCATCCGGATAAATAATAATATAATCCTGCAACAGATGGAATATTAACAGTAGTGCTACACGATACATTCATATCTCAAACCACAGAAATCCTTTAATGTTGCAGGATGATACACAGGAAGTTAGATTTTGTGGTGTAAAGATAGTGTGTGTTAGTCACATGCACTGTTGCACTCCTTGCAGCAGGGTGTGTGTGTGGTTGTTTATATGTCAGCAGCTGCCCTAATCATTGTGTCACCCTGGCTGAGCAGATAACAGCAGAACTCACTGGTGTCATGCAGGACTTGGCACGCTGACAGAGAGAAAGAACGAGGAAAAACACCACACGGAAGCTTCTAGAAAGCCGTCGACATCGAAGCTCCTACTCTCTCTTGCTTAAAACAAAACAAAACAAAAAGACAATGAGCAAAGCGGGAACTGAGCCCAGTAGGGGGTTTTACACGGAGCGAAGCTCTCTTGTTTTTCACCCTATAGACTACATGCATGACTGATCCATTTCTGCTCTCCGCGGTCGTTACGTAACGCAAGGTGACAAGGAGACGAAGCAAATCCGAAATCGTTCCAACGTTAATGCGTCCGAAACGTGCGAACGAAGGACCGGCGTTCCTGTTAAGAACGTAACGTGACCAATCGAATAACACGGTCGTGTGTGGAACACAGTTTGGAAAATAAGTAATTAAGTAAGTAAATAAATAAAAACCCCAGCGAGCAACGATCTCCGACGTGGAGTTGAAGGCGGAAGTCTGACGTGAATTTCGCGATCGAAACGAACACGATTTATTTACGTTATAAATCGTGTGAAAATAAATAAATAAATAAATAAATAAATAAATAAACAAAGAGTTTCGGTTCCCATTCGCAATTGAATCCTCGATTCTGATTGGTCAGGACGTGTCGGATAAGAAGTATTTCCGGCTGTAATTCGAATCGAGGGTTTATATCATTAACGCGCTCGCGCCGTCGGATATGTTTTCGTTTCTATAGTAACGGCTCACTCACGGGGACTTGTTTGGTTTACGGCCACATAATATAGTCGGGTTTTTTTTTATTTTTTATTTTTTTTTTTTTAGAAATAGCAGCGAATGATCTGTGTAGATGTCGCTGTGGTGAGGTTTAAGATTTATGAAAGAAGACCCGAGTCCATGTCGGAGAGTTTTAAACTAAAGCTCTTCCTGAGGGAGTGGAAGATTTTGCGCTTAGTAGTTTCTCAATGATGTGCCTTTATTTATTTATTTATTTATTTAGTTTTCTCTCTCTTCGCCTATTAGCTTCAAAAGAGAGGGAAACAAATAATGGGCTTGTGTGGGAGCAGCTCTTTATGGCTGCTTTAATGCACGTCGTGACAAGAGCTGACTTGTTACGACGTTTCGTGACATGAATAATCTATAAACGGATAAAAAGCACAATTTCGCGTCATGTATAGAGCTTGTACGAAAATATAAATGATTATTTTTACATTGTTGCGGGTAAAAATGCTCGATTTTGCCGCGTTTTTCCTCTCTCGAAAGTTGCATCGCAAAAAATCGCATTCGCACGAAATTGTCTTCCGCAGCAATGTTTGTGGGTGAACGAGACCTTTCCGCCGTGCTCGTGTCCGACGCACGTGAATCGACGAGGGCTTTGACCGGACGCGCGTCGCGATGATGTCACCTGACATGACGCGTCTCGACCCGGACCTGCTGAAAATCTGCGAGCTCCTCTGAATATCGCAGCGTTCGCTTGATGACTCGGTGCGTTCGAGTTGGTTCGAAACGCTTACCTGGTTAAACTGTAAAATTTAGAGGACCGTAACAGGAAGTGTTCGGAGCGAAACGATCTTGTCGTCAGTGGCTTACTAACCTACTTTTTAATGTTACTAGTACGACTGCAGGAGGGTGGAAAGTGTCGTAACTATTTTTTCAAGCACATGCTAGTTTAAAAAAAAAAAAAAGGGGGGCGGGGGGGGGGATCAGTTACATGAAAATGTTGTCTTTATACATGTCTCTAGACGAGCGTTACGGTATAACAGATGCATCGGTTTACTCCAGCCATGTACGTTTTTCCCCCCAAGTCTGATTTCCGTGTGTGATAGGACGCAGCACGTAACATTTACATTGACAAAACTGTTTTTACAAACAAACAAACAAACAAAGTTCGTAATTTTTTAACGATCGTGTTGGTGGTAGCGTTAACGTTAAACGAACTCTTGCTGAGATACTGTCTTAAGAATGTAGAATGACCACACCCATTAACGCTTGATCTCTCTCTCTCTCTCACACACACACACACACACACACACACACACACACACACACACACACACACAGTGCCACACTTAATCTAAACTCTTGAGCTATATTAAGAATTTCGAAGTTGCAATTCAACACCGATCGCTGACACACCGACTGTAACCGGCTCAATTTCAGTTAAATTAGTTTGTCGGCACGATTCCGTGTCGCATATAGACTCTTGAATCATATAAAAACTCAGAGGTGTGTGTGTGTGTGTGTGTGTGTGTGTGAGCAGGCTAGATTTCCTTCCAAACTAGTTCCACAGATTTGTTGTCCTCACACGCTCTTAGTTAAGTTAAGGTGTGGTCGCTTTCCTGAAGCGTCGTTGCTTAAACCTTTACTCGCTTCGTCAGATCGAGCTCTTCGGCTCTTCCGCCGTCGAGCCGGTCGGGTGTCAGGATCTTCCAGGACTGAATCACCGGTCTGGCTTGATTTAACGAAAAGTCCATGTCCCTGAAGGCTGAGCACTCCTGGCTGGACGCGGGAAATCTTTTTTCCTGGAACTCCGGCACACCTAAAATAGCCACAAAATAAATAAACGGCGCTTCAGGAGAGTTCTAGACAAGTATTCAATCCCCCGCCTACATCCCCCCTCCCTCCACCTCGTGTCTCGTTGCGCAAGCAGTGTCTCAAACTAGCAATGAAAAGTGTTATTATCTTATTTCTTGTCCCTCTACGATGGATTTGAAGAGAAACAGACTTCCCGTGAGAAAACACGGACTTCTTAACTTGGTAAAACATGCGATTAAAAGTCCTGAGATAAAGACACGCCCTTTTCCCAAAATGGCTCTTTGTCTTCCTCCGTCTCTTTACAGCGCCGCTTTATACGACATCATCAGTAGCCTTGATTTCGTTCAGCTCATTGAGGCGTTTTAAGTCCTGAAGACATTATAAATGCGTTACATGTCAGCATCACTCGATGTCTTATTCACATGCACCAGTATTTACATATTTAAACACTGGGTGATGATTATAATCGGTGCAACGCCGTCGTTTGCGTTCTCGTGATTATAATTGGCCCGGCTGCGACGTTAGCGTAGAGATGTTATCGCCGTATAAAGTATAAATGTAAAAATTTTCATTCTGATTGACAGTCTGCTTTATTGATGATCATTATCTGCATGATTTTTAAAAAAAATGATAAGTCACAATACACGGAAAATGAATATCTGTTGCATGAGTTCACGCGATACGTTTTCGATTACGTTTTTACATCAAGTAATTACATATAATTATGTCATAACTACATTATAAGTACATATGGCTTTCAAAATGTGACGTTTTAAAGGATAGTTACCTGACAGTACAAGTATCATAGTCCTTTCCTTGCTTTACTTTACACGTTACATTCGGTAAGGTAACACGACTGAGAGTGTATGTAGCTTGCTAGCTAGCTGGTTAACACTTCAATACATTCTGAAAATCTGCTATAGCGAGTGATGTGCTGAAGGGAGTCCCGAACCCCAACCGAGCCTCATTTTTGCCTAAAATTGCTGTTAAATTAAAAATAAAGCTAGTTTTTGTGATGGATGTTTAGCCCTTATGGTGAAATTGGCCCACCGTGTGTGCGAACATCTGCTGGGCCTTTACATTCCCCACACGCACGCACACGCACACGCTTTCTCTACTGGTTTTGATTTTAAAACAGTGTGATTATCAGATTAACGACAAGCCGTTCTGTACGTCTACGGCGTTTTGCCTTTATGAGCACTGTGGGATCTCTAGTCCGAAACGCATACGCTCTCATGCGGATATCTACACGTGTGTTTCAGCTGTGAAATAAAATTTTTTAAAAAAACGGCATGTGTGGCCTGAATACACCCATCCTGAAGCGCTGCGTATGCTTATAACTGTAAATCCCAACTGCATTAAACTGTCTTTTTATCAAATAAAAGAGGTCGACCGAATGCTAGGTGAGAAAACAGAGCGGTTTCGCTCTTTGGGTTGCGTTATGAGTCAGCGAACCGAAACGGATTATTGTGGGTTGAGAAGCGCTAACATCATGCATGCTAAATGACTCGGCAGTTTTTCTCAGCCTGTCCTCTGACCGATTTATCAGAAAGTCGCTTTAATCGAGACGACGGCCACTTTTTCTGAATGATTTGCACCCTTTATTGTCCTTTTAACCCCCCCCATCCCTCCCTCCCTCCTTCCTTATTATCCTCTGTCAGTAAATCGTAAACAGAAGCGTAGTGATTAAAGATGGCCGCCATTTCCTTCATGCTAATCACCTCAGCCATCTTAAAGAGGTGAAGCTGGAAAAGTCTGGTTAGACAGGAGGCTTTATGTGATTTTTACACATAAAAATGTGCCAAATTTCTTCAAGAAGTCAGTTTAAACAGGACAAGTCAGCCGTCTCTGACGGTTTTTAGCCTTTTAGCATTTTTTCCCCCTGTATTTCCTCAACAGTAGTTCTCTTGCTAGTCTTACATAGCAGCACTATAGGCAGGTTTTGTTTGAGTTTTTACATTTTATTTATTAATTAATTTTTATTTACTAAAACACAGATCTTTCTGCATCTGTTGATGTAGTGTTCTCAAAATGAGCACCAGTTAAAAGAGAGCTAGTCATGGAGAAACTGGAGCACACACTCCATACATCATAGTTTATTTGTTTTCATCGCCATTGCTTATCCGTTTATCGATGCACCAACATTTCTACAACATTTTAGAAATAAAAAAAACTCTTTAGTTGTTTATGTAAATTTCTGTGTTTTTATTTTCTTTTTTTCTTCTTCGCTCTCAGGGAAAACCGGACCTGAACACAGCACTGCCCATCCGACAGACAGCCTCCATCTTCAAACAGCCCGTCACCAAAGTGGTCAACCATCCCAACAACAAAGTCAAGACAGATCTACAGCGAGCGACCGAACAGCCCCGGCAGGTGAGCGCTTTCGCCTCGGCCACGTCGGATTTTGTGCGGATGGCGTTAATTTGGTTACCTTATTACGGTCATGCGATAATTATCAGTTGTATCAGAGTATTATGCTGTGTTCAGGTGCTCCTTTAGAAGCTCGTACGTGTCAGATAGTGGACTGGAAAATACGACTTGACTCGGTTCAGATGCTTGTCGGTAGATACGTTCACAAAATGCGGAAAGATCCGAAAAATATTCATCATACATTTTCCTTTAATATATTAAAAACGAATATAAATGCAGGTATATATTTTTTTCACATGTACTTACATGCTCACCATCTTTCATTGACAAATCCTGAGTTTGTAGTTACATCTCTGTCAGGTGTTTGAGACCAATTTACCTGTAGGAAAATGCGTATTTTCTAAGTTGTGTCCCAAATGACGTACTATACACTGTGCACTTGCACTATGCACTATATACTCTACCGTCTAGTGTATGAATTTTACAAGGGTAGTATAGTCTCAAATGGAACTTTTTTTTTTTTTTTTTTTTTTAAATAGTTTTTTTTTTTTTTTTTTACTAAACCTGGAAATATAAGCCGTTTCCCAGCCGATGACAAATGACGTCAAACACATAACGCGATGCTGTTAGCTTGTTGGCCATCTTGAAATTCTTTTCTCATCCGGCTTTAGCACCTGGTAGCCCCTCCCCGTTTCTGCTACGTAAGCAAAGTTGTGACTGTTGAACGCATGAAGTGTCCAACATTTTCAGTTGAATAAGTGCATCATCCGGGTACTTTACGTGCACTTCTTCTTGTTGGAATTTTCAGTCTGAACACCCTACTCACACCGTTTTTACTACAAAATGGAGTACAATAGTGCACAAATATACAACTCGGGATGTTCCTCTGGTTTCCAACAACACTTGAATCGCAGCAAAGCAGCTTTAAAACCAACACAGTAATTTCATTATGCGCACATCGAATATTGTCCCATAAATCACTGCTTATTGGGCTTTTGCCACCCCATGGCTAAAATCTGGACCCAGCCCCTGTTTACTAAATATGTTTAGAAGAAAAATGTAAAAAAGTGAAATGGTGTCCCACAAGGTTCAGTCATAGGACTGCTCGTTTTTTCCAAACACATTTCTAAATGTGTCCGTAGTGTATGAATGGGTGTGTGAGCGTGTATGTGATTGTGTGTGTGTGTGTGTATATATATATATATATATATATATATATATATATATATATATATATATATATAATATGTATATATATATATGTATATATGTATGTATATATATATATATATATATATATGTATGTATATGTATGTGTGTGTGCTTATATGTGTGTGTGAATTATTATATATAAAATATAATAATATGGGGCATGGGTCATGACTAGTCAGAATATAAACCATTGAAGTTCAGTTTAGTCCAGTCCAATCCTGTCTTCTTGTGCTGCATTTAAGGCCAGATTGCAACTTGTAATTCTCTGCCTCCAATCAATAAGGCCACCGAAAACGCCCCCTTCAGCTTAAAATTTTAACTCGTCAACTTTGGGTAGTCTTCTCAACTACCAGTTCCTTCAGCGTGTACAGAGTGACGTCAAACCACTGTGAACACGGTAAAGTCCCCCTTCTCTACTGTTAAATACGTTCTTAGCAGTATTGGCTTTAGATCAATTAATATACATGCGCAGTGGTACTTGCTTAAATCTATAACATTGACCTTACTAATCGCTGTTTTGAGAACTGTTTTGTTGCTGTGCTGCAGTTTCAGTCCAACGTGTTGCATGAACGTTTGAAGTTCACTACAGTAGAACAGAACCAACAGCCACTCAGGCCTGTAAGTGTACATGTGCTGTCGAATTAGCTTTTCCTGAGCTTTACAGGCTCTGACGGAGCAAACAAAAGACACGCTTTTGTGGCGGCGTCCATGTTTTTTTCCCCCCTACTTCACACGTCAGACTTCCCAAGGTGGGAAATGACGTCATTCCAACTAGCAAATCACCACTTACAAAGCACCACCTTCTGGAAGCTTCTGTCTACACCTTCTGTCGTGACATGTAAGGGTGCAATACACGGCCGTGACCACAAGGGGCTGCTAA
Source organism: Ictalurus punctatus (assembly GCF_001660625.3). Taxonomy (NCBI): domain Eukaryota; kingdom Metazoa; phylum Chordata; class Actinopteri; order Siluriformes; family Ictaluridae; genus Ictalurus; species Ictalurus punctatus. The sequence goes on along the minus strand of NC_030443.2, from coordinate 17,100,008 downwards.
AACCACACATTTTTGCAGCGGCAGCAGTACTGGATGAACGTAACAGAGCTAATAATGCGGCTTGTTTATAAACTTCATAAAGTGGAAGAACTCGTGTTGAGAGACTTCCGGTTGGTCCGCTGGTTCTTCTTTTATTTAATCCTTCACTTTTGTTATTTAGGAAATCGGCTTTTACATGATTGCAATGAAACACGTGATCCGAAGACGATTTTGCCTTGAAGTCTGGATCGAGACGAGACAGAGAAGCAGACTATTTATTTATTTTTATTGTAAAGGGGCCAACACATCAGGAGTGTTTTGGGTCGATTTGACCTGTCGATTGGACGTAAACATATACTGGAGGTCAGAACGATTAGAAAGAGGGGGAGGAAGATTTGCTGTAAGAGTGGTTAAGGAAAGAAGGGGTAGTGTGACAGTAGGAGTTGGGGTGAGGGAGTGATTTAGTGTGTGTGTGTGTGTGTGTGTGTGTGTGTGTGTGTGTGTGTGTGTGTGTGTGTGTGTGGGAGACTCCAGGAGTCATTGGCGTTTGGGAATTATCTTGCTGCCTGACTGCTCTGTTCTCTGTGAGCAGGGCTATAATGATCACACCATCCCCCATCCATCAATCTCTGTCTCTCTCTTGCTCTCTCTCGGTCTGTCTGTCTGTCTCTCTCTCTCTCTCTCTCTCTCTCTCTCTCTCTCTCTGTCTCCCCCTCCCGCTTTCTCTCTCTCTGTCTCTGTCTCTCTCCCCCACTCCCCCCCCTTTTCTCTTTCTCTCTCTCTCTCTCTCTCCCCCTCTCTCGCCCACCTCTCTCTCTCTCACCCCCCCTCTCTGTCTTCCTGTCTCCCTCTCCCTCTCTCTCTCTCTCCCTTCCTCTCTCTCTCTGCCTCTCTCCCTCTCTCTCTCTTTCTCTCTTCTCTCTCTCTCTCCATCTCCCTCCCTCTCTCTCTCTCCCTTCCTCTCTCTCTGCCTCTCTCTCTCTCTCTCCCTCTCCCCCTCTCTCTCTCTCACCCTCTCTCTCTCTCTCTCCATCTCCATATTCCTCTCTTTCTGTCTCTCTCTGTCTCCTTCTCTCTCCCTCTCTCTCTTTCTCTTCCTCTCTCTCCCCCCTCTCTCTGTCTCTCTCTCTCCCTCTCTCTCCCCCTCTCTCTCTCTCTCTCTCTCTCTGTCTCTCTCTCTCTCCCCCTCTCTCTCCCCGCCTCTCTCTCTCTCCATCTCTATATACCTCTCTTTGTCTTTCTCTCTGTCTCCTTCTCTCTCCCTCTCTCTCTCCCATCTCTATATTCCTCTCTCTGTCTTTCTCTCTCTCTCCCTCTATCTCCCTCTCTCTCTCTCTCTCTCTCTCTCTCTCTCTCTCTCTCTCTCTCTCTCTGTCTCTCTCTCTCCCCGCCCCTCTCTCTCTCTCCCCATCTCTATATTCCTCTCTCTGTCTTTCTCTCTCTCTCCCTCTATCTCCCTCTCTCTCTCTCTCTCTCTCTCTCTCTCTCTCTCTCTCCCCGCCCCTCTCTCTCTCTCTCCATCTCTATATTCCTCTCTTTGTCTTTCTCTCTGTCTCCTTCTCTCTCCCTCTCTCTCTCCATCTCTCTCTCCCAATCTCTATATTCCTCTCTCTGTCTTTCTCTCTATCTCCCTCTATCTCCCTCTCCCTCTCTCTCTCTCTCTCTCTCTCTCTCTCTCTCTCTCTCTCTCTCTCTCTCTCTCTCTCTCTGTCTTCCCAAACCAATCCTTTTTGTGTGCACGTTTAGGAAACGTTCCAGAAAGCTTGTTTTTCCTCGCAGGTTTATTTCACTGCCTCTTGGTAGCCTTTTCCCTCTTCCAGGCTAAAATGTCACGATTTCTTTTCTGTAAAAGCAGCAAAATTAGAGCGGTATATAAAACACGGGGGAACTTAGTGCTGTTCGGCGTCTTTCAAAGAGAAAGCGTACAATCGTAGTTCTAATGGATGCTGACGGATTTAACGTAGCATCTCTACTCGCGATTCCCAGCATTTTATGAATCGGTTTGCGTCACGCAGAGCAAATCTAACCCGTTTCCGGGAACACGGTGGCCTGTTGGATCGTTTCACAAGCGTAATATGGTTTTGAATGTTTTTAATTCCTTCCCGTCATCGCCTGCTGCTTCGTTCAGTAAGAACAGAAGCTGTGTTTTTTTTTAATTTTTTTTTTGACAGACTGAAATTTCTGAATGCTGAGATTTCACATTTTTGGATGTGAACGTCTGCTGTTGGCGCTAGTCCCGAACTCCTGATTCGCTCTTAAAAACGCAGCCGTTGTTGTAAAAGGTGGATTTATTTGTAAAGGCCCCAAGACAGTCATGGAGGAGCTTTTATTTAAAAACACAGTTCAGTAAATCCGGGAGCCTGTTTACGAGCTGCTGTTGGCGAGTCGTTTGAAGTGCCAAGCAGAGCTGCCATGTTGGCTAAAGATGGCTCCCTCGGGCTCATCCTGGACGTTGGCGGCTAACAGCACAGCGCTAGCGGTTTTGTGCAAAGGCTGCTCGAGAAGAAGTCTGTTCTTCCCCCTGTTTCTGGAACCAGTGACCGGTTTTAGTGACAGAACATCATCTTGAGTGGTACAACTCAACGTCCGTCATTAATAGCAGGATGCGACAGGATCAACACTGCTGGTTCAGTACTCCAGAACAACCTGTCAGCTTCAGATTTCTTGCTGTATAAACCACCTCTAATGGTTTGACTCTAATGCTGGTTAAATCCCCCTGCAGGGGGAATGTTCCGAAACATTTCCAAGGCTCGCTTGGTGGAACCAATAAACGCCAGGTTTCCAGGTCACTTATGATTTAAACCTCAGAGTAGCACGTACAAGATGGCCGAATAAAGTGCAGAAGGACAGGATTTGTTTTGTGTGTGTCTGCTTTTAAGTTCTTTTCTTTATCTCTCCGTGTATATGCAGCTGTTCTGGGAGAAGAGGTTGAAAGGTTTGAGGTCGTCGGACGTCACAGAAGAGGTTCTCAGGACTATGGAGCTTCCTAAAGGTTTACAGAGTAAGCTTTTACACTCACTCGCATTCCGACCCCGATCAACGAAAGAACCCTCGTCGGGTAAACGTCTCGATTGATGGATCTGGAACCGTTTTTTTTGGTGCTGGATTTATCTACAAGGTGGACCAAAAGGTTCTTTAAGGAACGTACAATGGTTCTTCTACGGTACGGCCTCGCGCTAAAGAACTTTCTCTGTATGCAAGAGCATACGTACGCTTTCTTAACTAGCGCTTTCCCTGACTAACATGTACTACCAGTTAAAGTAAAGAATCGATCGTTCGAGGGAATAATCAGCGACGGGATGCTGTGACGCGGCCTGACGGCGAGCAGAATTACTGTTACCACTCGAAGTATGTTTTATCTGTTCGTAGCTACGTATAGCGAACAAAAAATGCCATGGTGGAAAACTTGCTGACTGTTAGAACTGACACTGGAGACTCCTTCCATAAATGTTAAATAAACATCGTCTTACGGAAAACTTCATCGACGCGTAACCCATGGTCATCTGTTTTTAAAAACGTGGAGCTCCAGCCATACCAGTGTACTGTTTATGGATTATTATGAGTGCATTAACATAAATCTGTGATTTGCATTGATTACGTGCGCCTAACTTCTACCTACACTCATTGAACAACTCATTTGATCAACTACACCTGGTATATCAGGTGAAGCAGCATTGCCAGGGTAGTCAGTGACTATGTTTACATGGACATTAATAATCTAATTATTGACCTTATTCTGAATGAGACAGTTTAAGGTGTTTCATTTGTAATTTTACGAAAGCTTCAAGTGCGGTTAATTATTTGTCACGCTATACGTGCTAATAGGCGACTGCTTGCAGCTGGAAGCTGTCCGAAACCGCGTACGTAAGTACTATATAGTAGCTGAAACACATGTATTTCTCCTACTATATAGTAGGCAAGTACGCGGTTCGGGACGCAGCCGTGCTCTCTTGTTTGCCGTCAGACGGTCGAGCGCGGCCGTGTGTGTACGTGTCCTGTCAGACAATGCGGTGGAAACTCCCACACGACGTTAATAGTGTGATTACGGTGTGTACGTGTCTGTAACGCACGTCGATAACGCGATTAAAACAGGAGTACTCCACACGTCTTAATTCCATTCGTGTTTACTCCGAGTACGACTTTAATCGGATTAAGGTCATCGATAAGCTCTGTTTACATGCTAGTTTCTTAATCAGAGTATCGTCTTAATCGGGTTAATATCGGATTATTGTTATCCATGTAAACGTATTGAGTGATGGACAGGTAGACGAGGGCCTGACGGACTGGGCAGAGATGTCCCTGATAAAATGAGCAGTGATTCCAAATATTTAACGAACTAGTGACTCGGGGTTTAATCGTATTCGCACGTGTACCTTTTTTTCAGGCGTAGGTCCGGATTCGTCAGACGAGACGTTGCTGTCGGCCATAGCCAGCGCTCTGCACATGACTTCGGGCCCCATCACGGGTCAGACGTCCACCGCAGCAGAGAAAAACCCCGCTATCTGGCTCAACACCTCCCAGCCACTCTGCAAATCCTTCATCGTCACCGACGAAGACATCAGGTACGTCTCGCGATCGAGTCTCTCGGTGCGAACCGAGTCCCATTCGAAGTCTCTCCAGCAATCGATTTGCGCCGGTTTTCCTGCAGTTTGCTGTCGGAATTGTGACCACTTCTTCCACCGCTTCTACCCTGACCTCCGTGTTCTCCCTGAGAACCTTCTCGAGTCGCATTTCGGGTTTATGAGTTATCGAGTGCTTCGGTAAAACTCGTGATGTTTTTTTTTTGTTTGTTTTGTTTACGCACTTCATTTTCACGCCGTCTCGAGCGTTCCGTTCGTCTCGCGCCTCCGCTCGGGGCGCGTTCGTCTCCCTTCTCGCGATCAGCGTCGCTGTTAGCGCGGCGCGTACTGCGTCGCGGACGACTTCATAAGGTTCGTAATGGATGCCAGTTTCAATCTCGCTTCAGCTCTGTGAGGCATTACAGACAAGATAAATTGGCACCTGGCTACCGCATATGGGAAAGCGAAGAGCCGAAATAAGATTTTCTCCTGGCAAGACAGAGTCGTTTTCTGTCCTGAGAGCCACCGGAATGCTGATGAGCTCTTTCTACCTTGACAGACATGATGTATTTATCCGTCAGCGGCATGTGTGGAATTACCCGGTTTAGGGTGTGATGTGGAGTGATTAACCTCCGAAATAATCGGAAACCGGCTTCGAGCATCTTCAAGGCAGCACAAAAACAAGCGGATACAAATAAGTATCTTCAGACGTTAGCCATTACTCAAGCAAATGGCTCAAAGTGCTGAGGGTTCCCCTAAACTCCGTTTCTAAATAATTACCGCTGCTTTCGTTTGACGGGCCCTGTGTGATCTTTAGTTCGCACCTGAAGATGAAGTCATTTCCAGAAGGGATGCTCTGCCCACTAGATGGCAGTAGTCGTCTTCTCGTGTTTGGAGGAAAACAGGATCAGGTTTGTGGGAGTATGAATACGGGTCCGGCCAAACCTATGGGCTGTGAAATGCCTCGGAGATGAGCTGCTCGCTGCTGGTGATTATAGAGTCGGGAGAAATGAAGGAAATGAATCGTGTCTAGTCTGTTCTTCTGCCTTTCTCTTCGGAAGAAAAGGAGACCGCAGGCGGGGCCGGGATGACTCGAAGAGTGTTTATGAAGGGTATCATGCTCATGCAGTCATGCAGCGTTTATACCATCTGATAATGGCGGTCGGTTCCTTCCGAGTGTTTGGAGGAACTAAAGGGATCTGGAAGAAGACCTACAGAGTTTTTGGATGAGTTCCTCTTTTACGGTTCCATCAGAGGTGATGCCCAGTCAGAATCTCAGTCCCTTTAAAAGGTTAATTCACCGAGCCTCCTGCCTGGGACCTCCGTCTCCTCAGAATCGTCTTCACCTTTACCCGTCCACCATCGTGTAGAATTCGAGAAGTATAAACGCTTACATCCTTTCAGCAAACAGCAAAAATACATCAACACAACAAATCTGAAGGAGAATCGATGTTGTTGTTGTTGTTGTTGTTGTTGTTGTTGTTGTTGTTGTTGTTGTTTATTGTTTATCCCATGCAAATACGACGTTAACTTTAGCTTTCCGAAATAGCAGGAAGTGCAATTTCAGTTTTTACCGTTTAGTGTTTACGGTGACGCCAAACCAAACGTTAGTCTGAAAATGTTCCGCTTTTTAGCTGCTATAACCTAAGCGCAGGATTTTAAAACATTGCAGAGTTGAAGATTCGTTCTGCGAAGCGTGCGGTTGACCAATCAGCAGTGTTCTGTACATTAGGCTCCACCCCCAGGAGTTTCTGATACGCAGAAGAATACCTACTTTGGAGCAGGAACCCAAAAGGTTCAGGAACTTAAATTGGTTCTAGTTCCTGTGGAAATAAGTACGATATGGTCCAGTGTAAAGTAGAGTTACTACACCAAAGATGATGATGATTTCCCTATAACTGCATGGTTTATTCTTCCTCAACAATAACGGTTTGCTATGATTTTTTTTAAAAATTTTATTTATTTATTTTTATTTTATTTTTTTTATAGACGTATTAAAGAAGGACAACGCATACATAAGTCTCTGCGTAAGTCCGAGAAACGATGACGCGTTCGAACGAGTGCATTAATATAAACCTGTGTTAAAGTTCACAGGTTCCTGAAAGGGTTCCTGCTGTGGAAGTGCACCAGTAATCATGATAATGTTATTGATGACATGCATGAACAAGCAGTCTTTATTATTATTATTATTATTATTATTATTATTATTATTATTAATATTCTATATGTGTGTTTGTTAGTGTTTGTCCTCGAATCACGGAGAAGTGGATTGCGGTTGTCGTAGTTCGAGGCTGTTGTGTTTTTATTTGCATCTCCCTTCATTAACCTCTAATTAAACCTGAGACGGCTGCTAAAGTTGGGACTCGCTAATGAGAGCTCGGGGTTAATCCGGGATGAGACGGGAGTGGAGGAAGGGATGGGGCGCGGGCGGTGGAAGGGATGTTGACTGACAGGAGGAAGGAGTAACGGGGGAAGGAGATGTGAGAGCGAGCAGGAGGTTCAGCAGCACTGATGGGTGATGGAAAGCGGTAAAAGGAGGTCAAACTTAATCAACAGAGCATTTAGACAGCAGGCTTCTGAAGTCTCGCCCTATCTTCTTCCTTTTCTCTTTCTCTCTTGCTGTCTGCTTCCTAATCCCCGTGTTTCTGTCTCCTCAGGGAACAGGAGCTGAAGGTGTACCAGGCCAGGAGGAGTCTGGAGGAGGCTCTGATGGCTGACGGTTTGGCGCGGGCCGCCGAATCTGCCAGAGACATGGAGGGCAGAGCGGCGTAGAGACTCCAGCAGGTGAGAGAGGGAGGGAGGTAAAAGAGAGAGAGGATGTTTTAACAAGACTGTCATTGATGGGGGGGAAGCGGGGAAGACCAGCATAGCCAAGTTAAGGGTTACAATTACTAAGGATGAATAAATGCATCGCGTCATGCATGTTCACGTTAATGAACGTCGTCCTTTGTTTGTCCCGTGAGCTCCCTATCGGTCCTCTCTGTATGAAAGTAAAAACCTCACCCTGGCGTGACTTTCCCAATGCATACCTCTGGTCTCAACTAGATGCCCTCTGAACCCTTCTGGCAAGCTTTATTTTATTTAGCAGCTTTAGTACACTTCATACCGGTGCAGATCTTGAGCAGGTACGAAGAACAGAGATGGAAATCAATCCTTAGAAGAAAAAAAAAAAAAAAAATACAATTCAAGACAAGTCTCTTTAAACATCTGTAAACATTTCCAGTTCCCGCAAATCTTTACCGAATGAGATTTCCAATCTTTTCCAGTCGTTGCAGGATCGGATCCTTTAAAAGCGCTTTCCCTTCTGTGAAAGTGTTCCTCGATACCAGATTAGTATAAGACGTAATGATCAGTTTATTGCTGGAATGCCTTTGTCAAAGTCATTCACTCTGGATATTAAATACCAGACGCTCGGAACAAAAAAAGGAAAAAACTTCCCTGTTGCAGTGAATTGCTATTTGCACACTGTGCGATACAGCTGTGAGCAGCGGTGTGCAGAACGAGCTCGGCTTATCAGCTGTTTAGTGATTCTGTAAATATGGATCTTAGCGCTGTTGGAGTTCTGGCTCTCATTAGCTTTGGCGTATGGCCTGCCCACTGCTGCGTGACGCTCTTTCTTTCCGAACCTACTTTACACTCGGATTACTTTGTTTGACTCGAGGCCACTTAGGTTTGTCCTCTGGCGCTTGCGGTTCAAACACTTTTAAAAAAAATAATTAAATAAATAACATTAAATTTTAAGCTGCAACAAATTGCTGTTCAGCCTCACAGGAGCTGGAACGTTCGCGTATCGCCGTGAGTTGTAGTGCTTGAAAAGCGTAAATGTATAAGCTATTTAAAAAAAGAGGTTTCAGCTTGATGTGGGGTGTAGGTGGCGAGGGAGGACGTCGCGAGTCGATGCTAATTTCGACAAGTGGCTTTTCTGTGGTGCAGAGAAATCCTGAACCTCAGACGGTCATGAAATATTCAGGTGGTCATTAGGAGCAGGGTTCGACTTTCGCTGCTCTCCAACCGCCTCGTTGGCCCGGTGCTTCTCTTCTTTCCTCTTCATCTCCCTCTAATGAATCTTTAAAGCAAATTAATAGTTCATTTTTCCAGCTCCACCTCCCCAGGAGCTGTAACTCTTCAGTAAGCACCGACCCAAAAGGGGAGTTCAAGCGTGCCAAATCTTACATGCCTGAGTAGTCCTCCATTTTGAGACTGTATTATAGCGGCTATTAAAGAAGGGCTCTCTGGCTCCTTCTGAATGCTGATGTCTGTCTCCTGATGCAACACTGATGGAAACCTATTTTTTTTTTTTTGTTTGTTTACCCCACCAGGTAATCATATCCACCATCTTGTATCTGTTGGTTCAGGGAGGGTTTGTTTTTAACACAAGTGTTGGTTAATGTCTGTGCAAGCTGTTTATTGCTTTCCGTTTTCAGAAACGCCAGCGTGCACACGTGACTCGACAGTGTTCTTCGCTGTCAGCAGGATTTCATTTGTTTATTCAGGCTTTGCCCCTTGTGTGGGGTCAGCTGCCTTCTCTTTAGGGCTGAATACGGATGGCGGTTTGCAATCACAAGCCTCAATTTGAATATAAATTACAGCATATAAAGCAAAGAGGGAACATGCATTCATTCTGTCTCTACTTGTTTTCTAAATGCCGGTGTCCGGTCTTTCATTTAATTTGAATATAAATGCTTGGTTTTTCATCCACTACTCCTAGTACAGGGCGGTTATTAGGGGCGTGCACCTCTACTCCTTTCTATATGATTATATATACTGCCTGTTTGGAACAGCCACTTCAGTCCTGTGCAAAAAGTTCAATAAAAAAAAAGTGATCGCTTTGAAGAGTGGAATGCATCATTTGCTGGAGTTGACAGACAGAGGCCATGCCTCTATCACTGTCACTGTTGAGCAAAAAAGGCCACTCCTCCTTCACAGGACTGACTGATACATAGGCCAAGCCTCCTTCACTTGGCTGACTGATACAGAGGCCACACCTCCTTCACTGGATTGACTGATACAGAGGCCACGCCTCCTTCACTGGACTGACCGATACAGAGGCCACGCGTCCTTCACTGGACTGACTGATACATAGGCCACGCCTCCTTCACTGGATTGACTGATACAGAGGCCACACCTCCGTCACTGGACAGACTTATACATAGGCCACGCCTCCTTCACTGGACTGACTGATACATGGGCCACGCCTCCTTCACTGGACTGACTGATACAGAGGCCACGCCTCCTTCACTGGACTGACTGATACAGAGGCCACGCGTCCTTCACTGGACTGACTGATACAGAGGCCACGCCTCCTTCACTGGACTGACTGATACAGAGGCCACGCGTCCTTCACTGGACTGACTGATACAGAGGCCACGCCTCCTTCACTGGACTGACTGATACAGAGGCCACACCTCTGTCACTGGACAGACTTATACATAGGCCACGCCTCCTTCACTGGACTGATTGATACATAGGCCACGCCTCCTTCACTGGACTGACTGATACAGAGGCCACGCCTTCTTCACTGGACTGACTGATACAGAGGCCACGCCTCCTTCACTGGATTGACTGATACAGAGGCCACACCTCCGTCACTGGGCAGACTTATACATAGGCCACGCCTCCTTCACTGGACTGATTGATACATGGGCCACGCCTCCTTCACTGGTCTGATTCTTCACACTGTAGGATTTATAGATCATCATTGAGACAACTCTTTGCAGCCATTTGGGGCCACTCACCAGAAGCTTCGGGACACCAAAGTCGCAAATTCGACGGGTTTTATGACCCCTCCCCTTGGTGTAGTAGCCACAGCCGTGTGACCCGTCAGGATTTACTGGATACGAGTACTTGTGGACCGGACCAGGCCCTCAACGGCCCTTTAAACCAGCCACTCGCCTATAAACCTCCTCTGCTATTGGCACAATGGTTTTTTTCACCCCATTCACACAATGACAAATCCAAACATGGCACATTTCCTTCCAACATACGAGTGTTCCCAGAAAACGCAGTCGTACTTGCCCATCTGCTGTAATTGCACAGCGAATTGGAAAGATAGTGGAGAGGACGGTAATTATCCGATCCGCATTTCTAATCTGGAGTCGGCGCTCATCACGACGAGGCGGGATTATGAGCGCTGTCCGCTCAGGTCAGGGGACGGTGGCTGTCTATCTGCGCCTTCCACATGTCGCTCCGCTTCCCTCTCCCTCCGACCCAGGGTTATGCTAATATACATAAATAGGGGGTAGATTTGATTATCCTCGTGTGTAATAGACAAAAAGGCTGAGCTGCAATTACCTCCAAATGGGGCGTGTTTTTTTTTTTTCTTTTTTTTTTCTGGCTCTCTATATTAGCACAAACACACACCCATACATAGTGTTTGGAATGCTGATGTGATGGAGCACTCCTTAACACACACACACAAACACACACACACACATACATACATACATAGTGGTTGGAATGCTGATGTGATTGATCACTCCTTAACGCTCACACACACACACACACTCACACACACACACACACACAGGGCCGATGCCAGCAAAACACAGCAATTTCTTATAATCAAAGCAATACAGATGTTTCAGTTCCAAGCAAATCCATGCCAGGCTTTATTTTTTCTCGGCCAACTCCTAATCACGGCACGGCTCTTCGACGGTTGTAAAATATTCAAAAGCCAAAACTGAGCAAAATCCGAAATGCGTGAGGGATAATCCAGAGTGTCCATCACTTGTAGGCACACATCAGGGGGTCGCCGTCTGCTTCACCCCCTGCCTGATGTTTAATAGTGCGAAATACCCTTAATTATTAGGATATGTCTTCTAATGCACTATAAAATATGAATGAACCATTAACACTACTTTGACATCTGGACAATACTAGAACTAAATACTGGGGAAAAAAATGGAGAGGAAAGATTCTAATAGCGGTGTTGAAAACACAAAAACCTTTCTGTTTCCCTTTTTTGTCCCCCTGGACCTGACATTACATCCGGCATTAAGTTCGTCTCATCCCACTTTGTATTGGTCATCAAGTGCCTAATGTTTTACACCCTGTAGCCTTTTATTTATTTATTTATGTATTTAGATTTATTTAGATTTATTTTTGAGGTCGTCCCCTATGAAGAGGGCCCCGGAGATGGAAATCAACAAAAGGTGTGTGTGATTTCAGCAAGGACGCTCGCTCGGTGTTAGATATACGGCTCGTTGCGTTGCGCTCCAGGAAACAGCCTGCGTGTAAAGCTCGGAACCAGGCGTAGCCCCGGCGGCTCCAGGAGAGACGCTTTAATACATTTGAGGTTTAAGGATCGATACGCTGTGTGCAAATGTGAATTAATGATGCAGGTTCTGCTCTTAAAGGCGTGTAGCAGGAAATGCCTCTAACAGCCTATTGGCCTTCAGTCACAAACTGCTTTTCAAATCTATCGCTTTCGTCCAGCTCGATCCTAGTGTGTGTGTGTGTGTGTGCCTTGCAAGTTAAGCGTTGTTGTTGTTGTTGTTTTGTGGTGTGTGTGTGTGTATCTTTGACTCTGCTCTATCTCTGTTCTCTGCATTATTGTAAATGTGTCACTGTGTACATACTCAGATGACGGTAATAATTTGTTTGCCGGTCAATAAGGTTGTCGGTCAATAACTCACCATTAATAAAATTGAATCCATGGTTGAAGAATTGAAACCTTTCGCACTGCAGCTACCTATCTATCGAACGTAGCACCGAGTCTTTGCTGATGACAGCACCATGTAAGCAATAAAACACTTGTGGGTTGTTGTGCTGTTCGAGGAAAAGGATCGAGAGCGGAGTGATGTGACGTGATGAAGCAGCCCTAACTTTATTTATTTGCCCAAGCCAGTAAATCCTGTGTTTCTCGAATACCACAGTAATTTGATAATGATTGCAATTTTTGTTTTTTATTCATTAAAGGTGCAATAGGTGATCGATTTTTATTTCTTGCTTGTACAAATAACCTGGAAGATCTATAGAACATGATATCAAAAGAAAACAAAACAATGGGTTAAGTCGAGGCCTTAACTTTAATTCAACTTTAATTTTATCGGTGAGAAAACCTGTTCTGGGCCAGAAAAACGGATGTCTGGTCTAGAATGCTCGTTGCTTGTGCTGGGATTCACTTCCTGTCTGCCGTTTTATAGATCCCCTACTCTACGGGCCACGGAAGCAACGGGAATCATTCAAACGTCGAAACGTCGATCCATTTATAGTCGCATTTAATGTTGTGGAACGTCAACAAAAAACACATCTCCTTACAGAAAGCATCACCACATCGGACCTTAGATCCCTTCCTTTGTTGTACGACAAGAAGAACGGAATTAAGTCGTCTTAAATGATGTTGTCCGAGGCCCTGTGGACGGGTCGTTACTATAGAAACGATCGCATTAGATTCGCGTTGGAACAAATGCGTTAATAGCAACCTGTGATTTGTCTCGTAGCCAGAGCTGCCGTCAAAGCCGCTGTTGTAGAAAATGAACCGACGCTGTCTGACCAATCAGATTGAAGAATTTGACAGCGCTGTGATGTAAATGCTAAATAAACAACGGTCTGCGTGAGACTTCTTTATAATATCGCAACAGCGAATTTGTTACTTGCAAAAGACATGTAAACAAACGGTAGTTTCATGCCGTTTAAGACACGATTGACCATTAGGCAACGTTTACCTACTTGGCAAGCAAATAGATCCTATATGCAAGCTAGTTAAAACGCACGTATTGATAAACTAGCTAGCTTTTCTTTCCTAGCAGTGTTTTCGCCCCAATTTTTCCCCATTTACCTTTTCTTTTTTAAACCACAGTGCAGCTTATTTATATTTTATATATATATATATATATATATATATATATATATATATATATATATATATATATATATATATATATAAAAGACGTACACACTCGTGTGGCCCTAAGCGAACGCTCTTATTGCTGATAGCAAGAAACGGCTCTGATTTAATCCCAACACTGATCTCCCGTCGCTCCTAAAACAGACCAATCCCCATTTCCTGCATATTTAAGACGCCACCTTCCTTCACTGACTGTTTTTTTTTTTTTGTTTGTTTCCCCCCCTAAACTCTAAATGTCTTCTGGCCCAGACATTAAAACACGTTTGTTAATATTTGATTCACGAAGTAGATCCCTGCCTCCCGTTTTTTTCACCGCAGCGCTTTGCCCATAAGTGCGGATAATTAATGCTTGTGCTGCAGGCAAACTCTTAAGTTGTAGGGCAGTTAGTGTTTAATTACCAGTGCCCCCCCCCCTTGCCCCCCCTCCCCCCCCCCACACACACACATAAACACATCTCATACAAAATAAATAAAAAAAACATCTGTTAATGGAGATGCAAATTACACACGTGGCAATCTTGGATTGATTAGAACGCGTATTTTTATTTATTTTATTTATTTTTCAGAGTGGATTATTGGTGGTGGTGGGGGGGGGGGGGGGTGATGGCTGGAAAGACTGCTAATGCGGAGTCACAACAGTGTGTAATTCTCAGCACAGTTTCACAAAATGAGTCATGATCCGAATCACTAATTAATCAAAAGCATGAGTGGGGGGGGGGATGGTTAATTTCTATCATATGAGGGAAAAAAATTGACAAGTAATCAGCATTCAAATGCGTTTCATTGTGCTGTATGTGTGTGTGGTTCTTTTGTAGCATGTTTGGGGAAAAGCCCATGCCCTTTAGCAACACACACACACACACACACACACACACACACACACACAGCACTCCCTCACCATCTCTGCAGATCCCCATCACCATCTCTCGCTCTCTTTCATGTTTCCCCGAGCAACACTCTTATTGATTATTCCTGATCCTGAGGGGATTTTTTTTTTTTTTTTTTTTTTTTTTTTTTTTTTAAAAACAAAGAACGCCCCCCATCCCCCACCCCATTCGTACTGCTGTATGAATGCAACTTTTCCTCAACACTGCACCTCATCCGAAGCCCTTCGGCACACGACCTCGCTCGAAAGGTCCTCTGCAGTTTTTATCCATCCCTGCATGTCTGTCTAGTGCGATGTAACCCCTTGAAGCACAGCGAGTTTCCAAAGATACTATATCTTCTGATCCAGATGTGGTTAAACTTTAATGCCACATAGCGTAGCTGCAATACTTCATAACTTTGGTGTTATACGGGTCTGTTTGAGTGAGGAGACGTCTTGATATGTGGAACGGCGGACATATTGACATTTCTGGCAACATTCAACACTTCGAATTGACATTATTGAAGTACTGAGACGATTCTGAATCAAAGTTTTGAACAGATAGAATCAAATAGTGTTTTTTTTTAATTGATAAGGTTCTGTCTGCCTTTTTCAAAAAAAAAAATGCATTAAGCACTGTGAAATTCTTTTTTCTTCACATGTTCGGAGGTTGGGGTCAGAGTGCGGGGTCAGAGTGCAGGGCTTGAACTTCCGATCAGTAACCCAGAGCCCAGAAGCCAGAACCTGTACATTACCACCTATTAGTCTGCTTATTGAGACCCAGTCTGAGTGAAATAAATACACACACACACACACACACACACACACACACACACACACGCACGCGCCCGCATCGAAACGCACCTGCTAGCTAACTTCAGTCCCTGATTACACTTAAAAGTTCATTTTATTAAGCACATTTTGTGTAGCTAGCTAATATCTGTAATATTTAATGGTATTTTAATATTCATATTTAATCTCCTAGTTGTGAAATGTATGTCCCCGAGATCATGATTTATCAGCAGTCCTCTGACATGAACTCGCACACCGACTCGAGCTACGTTCGCACCTATACACCGCAGTAGTAGGCATTCCTCCTACTG
Source organism: Ictalurus punctatus (assembly GCF_001660625.3). NCBI lineage: Eukaryota > Metazoa > Chordata > Actinopteri > Siluriformes > Ictaluridae > Ictalurus > Ictalurus punctatus. Next base: position 17,084,654 of record NC_030443.2, on the reverse strand, counting down.
GTTGCCATGGTAACGTTTATCAACGGGTGGCGCAACTAGCATTGCACTTTTGACAGCAAAGCAGTTTTCTTGCCACTAGAAGGAAACATTCTGGAGGGAGCGCGTTTGTATTTCAAATTCACCGGTGTGTGTGTGTGTATATATGCATCACGCCCTACGAGATGAAGGAGAAGCGGTGCGTGCTCTTCGCCATCTGCTGCGAAAGCGCAAGCGCCGGACTGTCGGGTTCCACAAAACAGTTCGGACTAGCAGGCAGCACGGCGGATCACGGCGGATCACGGCTCGCACGCGCCGTACAGTCTTCACTCCCGTCGGTAGCTCCGAATTTGCACGGAGTTAAACTTTTCTCAACTTTGTCCCGTCGCTGGACACGCCCACATCTAGATCGCTGTCGCTCACGTCGCCAGTCACCAGCTCTCGTTGAAAACGAACGCTCTCGGGTTGCTTCGTCTCTGCGAGTTTCTGTATGTCTGAACGTACCTTCTCATCCACACTTTGTAAAAAAATGTTTATTTTTCTTCTCCTACAGAACGCACTGAATTCAGGCTACACCCCTTTGCGGACCCTTTACCTTAGAGATGATGTCATCAGTCTGCGCCCGGACCTGTCCCGCAGACCCAAGCACACTTTACGCACCCACGGACAAACAGCTTCAACCGAGGCCTTTTCGTTCCCTTTTTTTTTTTCTTTTTTTCTTTTTTTCTTTTAAATATCTAGAGCATATATTTTTGTGTACATATCTATATGATTCAGAACAATGCTTATTTTGTGTCCAAAAAAAAAAAAAACCCAACAACACCTGAAGCATTTTTTTCTCTACAGGAAAACGATACTGAGCAATACTTCTGAAAAACTGAATCAGGTTGCAATCTGCTGGATTTGTATTGCTAACTTTTTTTTCTCTCTCTCTCTCTCTCGGTCTCCGACTGTTGTAAGGGATTTCGTTGTTTTTCAGGGTTTGTAACGAATAATGCATTTACTTCCTTATTAATGAGAACTTGCTTATTTAAGAGAAATAATTTTATACATTGGAATAAAAAAATACTTGTACATTTTGCGCATCATAATAGAATAAATAAATAATGTTCACATCTGAGCGGTCGTTTTTCTTTTTTTTTTATTTTAAAGTGCTCGTTTTTGCTCGTGGGAGCTGAAGCTGAATCTTAAAAAAAAGAAAAGAAAAAAAAAAAGAAGTACTTTTCACATTAACATCATGCATTTTTTTCCAACTTGACACTGCTTTTAAAATTATTGGCACCCTAACGATCAATATTGATTTTTTAAAAATCGTTTTATTTACAATTTTTCCATTTTGATGTTTGTATATTGATTGATTTTAATTAAATGTTAATATTTATTTATTTTAATTATTATTATTATTATTATTTTTTTTTACACTTTTACATCTATCTATCCATCTTTGCGTTTTTAAGTTTTAGATCCGTTTGTTTCTGTTTAAATTTGTTACATGTTAAAGGGTATGAATGTATTTATCTATTTATTCATTTAAAGTAAATTTCTTTAAAATTTTTCATTTCAACGTTTATTTTTTAGTTAATTATTTTAATTCTATTTATTTACAGTTTTCCTTGTTTTATTTATTTTTAAAAAGTTTATATATATATATATATATATATATAAATTTTATTTATTTAAAATTTTTACATTTTAAAAAAGTTGTTTTATTTGTTTTTTATTTATTTTAAATGTTTACATTAAGTTTTTAAAAAACTTTCTCTCTCTCTCTCTCTCTCTCTCTCTCTCTCTCTCTCTCTCTATATATATATATATATATATATATATATATATATATATATATATATATATATATTACTGTTTTTAAATTTTTTTTATAATCAATCTGTTAGCAAATTTGACCAGTCTACGTAATCCAAATCATACGTTATGTCATACGTACACGATGACATAACCACATTGAAGATGATATAGATTGCAGGTGTGCTTTAAAAATCAGTTTTTCCTGGCAGCGGTGTGTCGTTTGTGGCGCTGTGATCCACACCACGCACGTGGATGGCTCCTGATCTTTTCATTACGGTCACTGCGGGTTCCACGGGGTTGCCGAATTCGGTCATTAGCATGCGTTAATGGTCTGGTGTTGCCAGGATAATATCGGTGTATGGGAATTTTCTCCCCCCTCCGTCTCTTTCGTTGGCTGAGGCTTGCTTACCGAATGGCCAGAGAATCCATTTGCATCTTATAATGGTCGTGTTTTGCATAATTTTTTTGGACTCGGAAGGTATTTGTTCCCCTTGTCCTGTGCTTAATATTCTAATTTTGAAAACACGCAAGTGCCTTAGTTAAAGCATCAGATGGAGTAAAGCCATGTGTCTGCATCATTAAAACTCAATAATGACCCTAACAGGATGGAAGACACTGATGTGACATTTCAGCCCATCGACAAAGCGACAGATTTTTATGTGATATCTGGCTCATTTAAAAACTCCGTGTATAAAACAGCCACTTTATGAAATGGCTAGCCCTCTCTACTTTCCCTGCTCCTCTAGCGGCATGTGTTTTTGCAAACGATCCCAAGTTTCACAGCATGAAATTACTCCAGAGCTCCTAATTACAGCTTGTTATCGGGTTGTCGTATCTGATTAGCGGCCTGACCGACTCGGATGATGTGCACTTCTCCAGGAGTGCAGGAAAACGGACGAGCCAGCGGAATACGATATCGGCTTGGACTGCGATTCTGATCAGTCAGTAGCGGAAAGACCTCCGGTAGGGACCGGGTTAGTGAAGGCCGTCTGCATCTGCGGCAGATCCTCAACTCGTTCGTCACAAAAACGTATTTAATATAGCGCGAGGTTCTTTAAACGAATAGTGCGGATATAACACTGAGATTGTGCACGATGGTATGCAGAACTCGGACGTCATGAACACGGTATGGAGTTTGCGTTTCATTTGCGTGCACGTGATACCTTGGGACACCTAAGTATTTGCTTTAGATCCATCATTATACATACATACTGTATTAACTTCTTAAATCTATAACAGTTTTTTTTTTTCAGCACAGAGGACGTTACAGGAGACGCATCTTAATCTTTGACTCTTCTTATCAAATTTTTTTATTTTTTAAAATTTAAATTTTTTTTTTTTTTTTTTTTTACAGATTAAATTACGAACAACAATCAGATGAGTGCTTGGTCAGCTTATCTTTCAAACCCATCCTTCAAAAAATTTGCAGTGATGGTGATCATTACAACTAGGACTATTCGTGCAGCGTTATATCAACAATATACTACCTAGATTTCTATATAAAAAAACAAAAAATTCAAAGCATTCCATCTTCTCATTCGTGTATTATATATTGGTATTCGTTTTTTTTTTTTTTTTTTTTTTTTTTAAATTGATTTTTCATTTTAAATCCTCTCTTGCTTTCCTGTTCTTCAGTCCGCATTTTCAATTCCAGCTTTTGTGTTGAATGTTGGTGGTCTGGATTCTGTCTTGGATGCTTCTACTCAAGAAAGATCTGGCAACCTCGGAGCTGTAAACTCCACGCAGCTGATTTGCGTGAATCTGTGAGGATGTGCGTAACTCTGCTCTGGATACGCGTAACTTTCCCAATGTGAATACTGACATCATTTTTGGTGGTCAATTCTGAATTTTTCGTTCGTCTTAGTTTTTATTTATTTATTTATTTATTTATTTAATGTCAGTTTTGAAACACGATTTGCTGACGAAGTTGGTCGTAATAATGTGCGATGAAAGACTTACCTAGGTAACCTTTTTCTTTGTTAAAAAGCACTTTCTTGAAGCGTTGCGACGTTGTCTACTAATTCAGCAGGTGTTTGGCATTTAAAAAAAAAAAAAAAAAAAAAGTGAGACTGTAGAAGGTATACGTTAGTGCTACATCGTAACGGTGTTATAAATGCGAAACTGATTACCACTTTAGATTTAGGATATGGAAATCATCCATCCGTGGGCTGTAAAAGCTCTGCATTAAGTGTGAGACGCTTTAAATTCCAGCTCTGGCATGAAAAAGATAATTACACTTCTTAAATGTTAAGACGACAGGTGGATATTTTATTTTATTTTATTTACTTGTAAATTTTTTTATTTTTTTTTTACCGAATATGACAAAGTCTTACCCGTTAGACACGACTACGGAAACGCGTCAATCAAAGCTGTACTACAGAAAACTTCTAACGTCACCTCGAATAGACTTTCCAGCACTGATTTATGAGATTTGGCCGTTACTTGGGATTGTTTTATGAAGGTAGGTACCCTTCAAAAAGTGATTCTAATATGATTTATCTACAGAAGGACAGAAATTAAACTGCGTTTTGTGGGACGGGATGTAAACGGAAAAAAAAACCCCGTTATAGTATGTCGAGGGGGGGAAAAAGCATTATCGTTCGATTTAAGCTGAGAATTATGACTTTTATGGGCATTATGGTGCAAATTGCTGCATAATTGAGCTTAAGCGAGTCATAACATTATGTTTTCATTATTTTTTAGCGCCTGAGCGTGGTTTGTTGTAATCTCAGTGTAAGAAAATGACTTCGGTATGGGTGTAAGTGTGGGAAGTGTGGTCAAGATTTAATCTGATATGTTTGAATGCCTTTTTGGTTTTTTTTTTAGCTCTTGTTTTACTTTCATTTATTTCCTGTTAAATGGCCAATTAAAGCAATACTGTGAAATAAATTGATGTGTGTTTTTTTTTTTTTTCTCTATATTTACCCAGCCTCTGAAAGAAAAAAACCCAACTCGGTATTTTTTTTTTTTTTTCCTGCTAAATCTTTATTTAAAAGTTGCACATTTTCACATGTTCTTTTAATACCAGGAATCCATGATGCGCCTCATGCTCATGAACCTCATGCCACTGCTTCCCATCATCTCCCTGAAGCTCCGGTACTCGCCGGGCCTGAAGTACCACATCCTTCCCTTGTAGTGAGGATACTCGTACATGAGCCAGTGGCCGTCCATCACGTGGCACGACATGCAGCCGCTGGACCAGTGGTAGCGATCCATGATGGAGTCGCAGTCGTCAGTCACGTCCATCATCTGGCCCATGAAGTTCTCCCTCTCGTACATCCTCATCCTGTAGGCGCCGCGGTACTGTTTCGAGGACACACCACATCGTCACTGATTATTTTCCTAAAACATCTCTTACTTCACACGATGATGGGACAATCACGTCCACTTACACGTGATGTATATAAACTAAGTCGATTTTCATGAACCTCTACGAGGGAATACTTTGTGACCTAAACTTAAACGTACCATGGGGACCATGCGGCAAGATCTGATCCAGTTGTTCGTGCCCCATCCCCACATGTTCATGTAGTCGGCGTACTCGCCCCTCCTGAGGAAATACTGGTTCCCCATGTAGTTGTTCTGATCGTAGACCATCCAGCAGCCACTCTCGACCCTGCACGAGTAGCAGCGGTTCAGGTAGGGTGACATGTCGGTGCAGTCGCTGCTGCACTCATAGGAACGGCCTCCGAAGTTCCTGTCCTCGTAGAAGATGATCTGAAAAAAAAAAAAGACCCATGAGACATGACTCATCGTTTTCCTAAAGCAACAAGGATCGCAGATATTTTTAGAAACAAACCCGTTCTTACCTTCCCCATGGTTCCAGTGGGCGGTTTGAAGGCTTTGTTGGAGATGTTACCAACTGGTGATGGACGCACACTCTTCCACTGTTAAATCCTTGTATTTATACCTGACTGATCCCAAAAAAACTGTCCAACACCTCATTGTCAAAACCCCCTGAGCAAGCAACATCGCACAGAGGACGGCTTTTATTACCGTTCCATGTGATTCAGCCTCCAGTTGGCTTTTGAACGCGAGCAAGACAATACATCGGAGCGTTTTTTTTTTTTTTTCCCCTCTTCTTTTTTCTGTGTGTGCACTGTACTGGGTTTGTCATTTTCAGGATGAATAGCTGTGCTCTATTGAATGCCTTTTTTTTGTCTTCGTGTCAAGCTGAGTGAGCGATTTGGCAGTGGTACAAGGGCCAAATACATCATTACACCTGATCTGGTGCCGCGGCATTTCAGGATCGATTTTTAAAACTCCTTCACGTCATGTATTTGCACTTAAGTCCAGCTGATGTTAGGCGAGGAACAGCTTCTTTTAGCAATATGAAGATGTTCGGTCTGTAGAAAGGAAGACCCTGTATTTTATTTTCCCCACTATGTCTTGTGTACATCTGATTTCCATTGCCTTATCATCTGATTGATTTCTCTACACTGAGCTTCCTTGTTTTTCTTCTATATGCTTTTTTTTTTTTTTTTTCCTCTTAAAAAATGGTAATCCTGATAGAATGTTAATTTCCTCAACGAATATCTTTTTTTTTTTTTTTTTTTTTTTCTACCCTAATGTTCACATTTAGCTTGTCTCAATTGCAATCTAATAACTGTCTAATTAAGTCTGCTCAGTTAATGCAGCTAGTCATCTGTAGGCTGGGAATCAGATCTTCCCTACAGCTCTGTGTGTGAGACTGTGTGATGCAAGCTGTGTGATACACACCATTACTACACTGCCCTTCACTAATGTTGGCACACTTGTATGGCAAATATGAGCAAAGAAGGCTGTGAAAAATTGTCTTTATTGTTTAACCTTTTGATCTTTTTGTTCAAATAATTCACAAAAATGTTCTGCTCTCATGGATATCAAACACAGCACAGGTTTATATAAAAAAAATATCTTTCTTAAATATAGGTGTGCAACAATTATTGGCACCGTTTTATTCAGTACTTTGTGTTACCTCACTTTGCCAAGATAACAGCTCGGAGTCTTCTCCTATAACGTCTGATGAGGTTGGAGAATACATGGCGAGGGATCTGAGACCGTTCCTCCATACAGAATCTCTCCAGATCCTTCACATTTCGGGGTCTACGCTGGCGGACTCTCCTCTTCAGTTCACCCCACAGGTGTTCTATGGGGTTCAGGTCAGGGGACTGGGATGGTCATGGCAGGACCTTGATTTTGTGGTCAGTAAACCATTTTGTGTTGATTTTGATGTATGTTTTGAATCATCGTCCTGCTGGAAGATCCAACCACGGCCCATTTGAATCTTTCTGGCAGAGGCAGTCAGGTTCTCATTTAATATCTGTTGATATTTGATGGAGGCCATGATGCCATGTATCCTAACAAAATGTCCAGGTCCTCTGGCAGAAAAACAGCCCCGAAACATTAAAGATCCACCTCCATATTTAACCGTGGACATGAGGTACTTTTCCATATGGCTACCTCTCTGTGTGCGCCAAAACATCCTCTGGTGTTTACTCCCAAAAAGCTCTATTTTGGTTTCGTCTGACCGTAGAGCCCGATCCCATTTGAAGTTCCAGTAGTGTCTGGCAAACTGAAGACGCTCGAGTTTGTTTTCGGATGAGAGTAGAGGCTGTTTTCTTGAAACCCTTCCAAACAACTTGTGGTGATGTCGGTGACTTCAGATTGTAGTTTTGGAGACTTTCTGACCCCGAGACGCAACTAACATCTGCAGTTCTCCAGCTGTGATCCTTGGAGATTTTTCACAGCTTTCTTTGCTCATACAGTTGCAATCAAAATGATTCAACCCCCATTGCAAATCAGGTTTATTGTCCAAATGTACAGACTTTCAACTGGGGTTTAATGGTGTTTGTTTTTCCACTCTTAATTTTCTTAATATTCAGCGACTAATAATCACAGAAAAGTTTTCAGGACAACACTAAAACAAACAAACAAACAAACAAACAAAAAAAAAAACCCCAGGTGGGTTCAAGTGCAAATATTTGATTTATTTAATGTCTTCTTTTAAATGAAATGAAACATGAATTAGCATTTTTATGATACAAAAGACGATGTCTGATTTTATTGACCTGTAAAGTGCTTTTCGTATGATTGAAAAGGCTATTAGGAAGCTAATAAATAACTAATGTCCTTTAATGGTCTGACTTATGAATATTAATGAGTGACGTGTAGGCACGAGATGTTTTCTAGACACTCAGGAATAAGTTCCAAGACACAGGTAAAGGCGTCCTTTAACGTCGGGTATAACATCCTGTGTGCGTATTTCATCTCTGTGACGTAAAATATCGACGAAATCGACAAAATCTATAACGTCGGACTATAATCATTCAAATACTTTCGAAATAAATCATGTTATTTCTGCATTAATGTGTGAATCCGTGCTTAAATGTCGCAGAACATTTTACTCGACCCTGTTTCAACACATATTTGAAGTATTCCACATGTTCAACAGGAAGTTACATCATCCAAATTTCCTACAGATCATGGGAAGAAGAAAAGTAAGTTCTCGTTCTTTTTTGTTTGTTTGTTTGTTTGTTTCTTCTCCCTCTTCCTTTTATGGTGATGTGATATTCACTGATGCAATTACTTTGAACATACAAACTTTTTTACCTGAATCAAGACCCAAAAGTCTACGTACGCCTGCAGCGCATCGGCCGTGCCTTCGTCAGTGGACGTTCGTGGACGTCCGCCGACGCTTCCAGTCTTTTTGAATTTGTTTATAAGTTCAACACCGTTGTCAAGTAAACTCATGTGCTTGCCATGTTTCCTGTTAAAGTACATCGCGACCTTGCGACGGCTTCCCGATCCACCCGAGAGAAGGATTTCAACGTGTTCTTCTTTTGTCAAAGGCGTTCTTCCTTAAAGGATGTCTGGAAAACAGAGAATTTTGGGACACGCTGTAGATTGAACGATTGGAAAACGAATACTAATTTCAGATCATTAGTGTCCTCGATGTCCACATTCATGGATTAGCATGGATGCTAGTTAACCGCTGAATGAATGCTTTAAACACCTCGGACCTGTTCATCATTTAAGAGCAAAACGCAGCAATAAAGAAACCTTGTAAAAACATTCTGAAAGTGTACACATAAATCGAAATCAAAGCCTCAGTTATCAAATGACTTTAATATACAGCTGTATACCATTTAAAGCCCATTGGTTCAGATGTACAGTCTGTACTCGAGGACAGGATGTTTCATTAGAGGACATGAACGGCACCAAGGACACTACTTCTATATCCATCTCACCCTGTACGGTGTGCGGTACCTTCTTAAACACTTATACTCCTTGATCTGTCACTCACATCTTGGCTGTGAAGACGTTCTGGCCAAACCGCACTACCGTATGCTGTATCTCATCACCCTTTTTTGTCCCATCCCACCTTCTTGTTTGCCCTCTACACTTTTACAATAGGGCTCGGACGCTTCCATAAAACATCCTGCCACGCGCCCAGATGAGCTTCCTGCTCGTATAAATCAAGGCCTATCATTGGCCTGTTCTGGTGTAGATGCAGGCGATGGGTTTTTTTTTTCTTTTTTTCCCCTCGTCCTACTTTTATTCTCATCAAATTGACCAGCAGCCTCTGTGGCAGGGAAGGCAATCACTCAGAGAGGACGGAGGAGGAGACTCGGGGTCAGGAAGGGCTGTGTATCGAGCTCTTTTGTGGCCTCTTTAACATGGCCATGGATCATTTGGATTGCACACTCGTCTCCTTTTAGGGGGGAAAAATGGAAGTAGGGAGGGAGGGAGGGAGATCGCTCTGTTTCCAGGGAGACCGCGAGGAAGTAATTAATAGTGAAGGAAGCTGCTTGTGGAGAACAAATGGCCGAGGAACCTGCGAGGAGACTTTAGATGTATCGATTTAGAATTAAACAAGACAAACTTTCACCCGCTGTCTCGAATACAGGAGGAATCGAGCGCGGTCGTTAAGGAGCGAGTCGTCAAACAAATGCACTTTAATGAGCCAAGTTAACTTTGATCAACTACTCACAAACCTCATCACATTTCCTCAACAACGTTGTATTACAACAATTTTGACATTGAAGTCTCAATTCTGAATCAGTACGTTTACACGGACGACAATAATCCGATATTAACCCGATTAAGACGATACTCTGATTAAGAAACTAGCATGTAAACAGAGCTTATCGATGACCTTAATCCGATTAAAGTCATACTCGAAGTAAACACGAATGGAATTAAGACGTGTGGAGTAATTCCTGTTTTATTCGCATTATCGAAGCGCGTTACAGACACGTACACACCGTAATCACACTATTAACGTACCGTTTGACGGTAAACAAGAGAACACGGCTGCGTCCCGAACCGCGTACTTACCTGCTATATAGTAGGAAGATACATGTATTACAGCAACTACATATCAGTAGGTAAATACGCGGTTTGGGACGCAGCCCACGGCTTCAAGCAGTCGTCTTTTTGCACGTACGGCACGACAAATAATTTTCCGCACTTGAAGCTTTCGTAAAATGAAAAATAAAAACACCCAAAACTGTATACGGTTCCATAACGAAGACCGACTGTATGTCGATACGTGAAATTCTAGAGGGGACGGCGTGGCGTGGCGTGGGGACGTAATGACGCGTGACGTTAATCCATCTACGTTCTTTAACATGAAAGGAATATTCTAAAAGCGACTCATGTAAACACCTTAATCGGAATATTGTCTTATTCAGAATAAGGTCAATAATTAGATTACTGCTGTCCGTGTAAACGTAGTCATTGGTCAGAAGGTGTTGATTGAATTTTCTATAACAGCGGCTCTGACAGCAATGCAGCTGCACATCCCCAGCTGTATATACTAATATGCTAGTTTCTATAGGAACACTTACTTGTACGGTGGAAGCTCAGCATGAACAGATTAAAAACGTGTGTACTCGTTGATATGGTCTAGTTTTCTGTGTAGAGATGTTTGTTTAGCATTTATGCAAGGAATCTCCGGTGTCAGTGCTTTGAAACAGGTTTCTCGCCAATATGGCTGCATTTCTTTTTTGTCTTAATAACTTTAAAAGAGAAAGAAAGACAAGAGAGGGGCTTGTGAGGAAATGACCACAATAATCAGTGAAACTACAAATGGATAAAAAGTACGACGGTTTGTTTTGTAATGAATAAGAAGTAGTAATGGTTGGTGAATTGCCGTGGTGGAACAGGAATACTTGCGTATGCAGTTGTAGGAAAGTAATGAAGCTTGCGGTGGTAACTGTATCTCTGCTTCATCACACTGCAGCTTGCTGTTGATTTTCCTGTATCAGCACGTTCTGTCTCTTGCTCGGCTCCAAGTGAAGCCCGGAACGACTCTTCTTGGTGATTCGAAGAGATTGTAATCTTTTATATACGTTTTTAATTCGCTTTTCTGTTGCAATAATTGTATGGCCAGATTTTTATTACCATTATTTATTTATTTCTTTATTTATGAAATATATTAAATGGCGTTTGGTGTTGAAGGTATTGATTGTGGAGCGAAGCCCTGACTTGTGGGTTTTTTTTTTTTTTCCTGCTTGATTCATGAGCAATTTCCACACTGTCCAACATGATGCTTGATGTATGGTCACGTTTCCAAAACAAGCATTCTACGCTCGACGCATCTGCAGTGACGAATGACGATCATCACTCGCCGTACCGCGTTTTATGTTCCTCGTTAATCTTTCTTTTTTTGCTAATGCGTCCTCTTAAGCATCTCGGGCAGGGAAAAATAAAATATCACCTGTCGTTTGGGAGATGGTAAATTGGACTCGACAAGTTTGAACCCTTTCAGGAAGAGCTTCATCTCGTTCCAGTCCACGTGGAAGAGATCTCACGAGAGCATGTGCTGGTTTATTGAACGTTCATACATCATGAGTTTGAAAGTGAATAGCCAATATATATGCACTGATGAGCTGAAATATCGAGGTCAATGGGAGCGACCCTCACACATTGGTCTAGAGTGATTCAATATGCAGCAGGATTTGAATCAGAATTCAGCATGATTTGGAAACTATTACGCTTATTCAGACGGCCATTGTTTTGTCAGGTTGTTCCTGACCTTCCTGACCCTGAAGAACATTGAGAATCAATTTATCATCGGGATATAAAGTGATTTATCGTTTCACGTCTCGAGGTCTGGTAGTTCAACCCAAGCGACAGCTCACAAGATCCCTTGTTAGTCTCCAGAATTCCTATAATGAGCCTCTAAGTCAAACTGGGGTACCACTGGAATGAGATCTTGTTGTGATTTTGGGCTGGTGGGCGCTCTTGAGGAATCAAAATGATTTTGGATGCAAATAGCCAATATATAACCACTGATAATCTGACTACGAATCAGAATTCCGCCTGACACGTTTACATGGTGGTGGTTTTGAAAATATTACGCTTATTCAGATGGCCCTTGCTTTGTCAGGTTGTTCCTGACTCTCTTGACACTGAAGAACACCGAGAATAAACGTACAGCCAGGAGATAAAGTGAGTAGAGCTAATTTAATGCTGAAGCCTGGTGGTTCAATGCAAGTGACCGCACACAAGGCCCTATAATGAGCCCCTAAGCCGTGGCTCGAACTGGTGGACCACTTGAACGAGCTCTGGATTTAATTTCGGGCTGTAGGCGTTTTTTGAAGAATCAGAAAGTTGGGTTAATGCACTCTAAAGACGTGACTGGAGTCCGTGAGTCTGTCTCAAAATGAACAACAACAAAAAAAAAACCCATCAGGAGCCTCATTACATTTAATTAACCTATCTATGAAAATAGCTGCTCTTAATTAAACTGCATGTGATAGCTTGAGGAATAACGCGACCTACCGTGGAGTTTCTTTTCTATAGTTTCCACGAGTGTATCTCTGTGTGTGTGTGTGTGTGTGTGTGCGTGTGCGTGTGCGTCTTTTCATATTATCTCACATGTAGCCGTGGCGAAGCTCTACTCTGATCGCTTTAATTGGACTCCTTTATTATAACGTTTTGCCATCAGTCTTCACGGACTCGGTTAACGATCCTAATTTTCGCTTTTGAACCAAACACGTTTGTGAAAACACAACAGAAGATCCATCAAAGCTCGTAGACATGCTGGGTCTTGTCACTTTCGAATAAAACTGCTGAACCGCCTCGAGGTATCAGACCATTACTCTGAGCTCAAAAATAATTGTCCGAAGACTTATCTAGCTCGCGAGTCTGAAAACCTCTGTCCATCATTTTAATGAGAGGGAGGCCCAGATTGGAGATCAACGCTCCCAGTTTACCCAAAATGCCACACGAAGGCTCAAATAAATCAACCTTTAATAGCCCCTCTCTCTGAACAACACTTGAACCAGAGAATGGCGTTGCACAGAGACGGCGGTTCAGCTTTTCTTTGTAGTACAGCGAAGAAGGAGAGACGCTATTGATTGATCCTTCTTAATTAATGAGTCCGAAATAGAGTCGGTCCCTGACTGTGGAGCGGCCGTGATTGATTCGGCTTTTACTCTGCCAGACTCGCTTGGAATGAGAACGCGTTTCGCCGTAGCCACTTTGAACCGCTTCGCGTCTGATTTCACAATTGGTCACACGCTCGCAACACTAATCATCGCAAGCCGGACTGGCTTTTCCCAGCGTCTTGATTTTCTGAAAGACCTCTGGTTTATTGGTTTTACGGTGAAGCGCAGAGAACCGGGTTTAATTTAGCCCGGAAACATTAATCAAGAGATAACCCAATCGTCTGGCGACAACGGGAAATGAAACTATTAATGCTTTTCTGCAAGACGGAGACAAAACGGTAGAGGGGGTGGGGAAAAAGGAAAAAAAAAAAAAAAACACAGCATGGAAGAATGTACCATGCTGGCCTATTCTTCAGTTGTAAATGCAGATGAAAAATGTCCTTATGAAGCATATTGAACAGGGGTATTAATGTTCTCGCAACACGTTTCCAGATGAATTAAGTCAGTTGGAGGTAGTCGGCTGTGAATGTTGCTTTATTGCTGTGGGGAGGAGAAGGAAACGATTGCAAAGAGTGCACTGAATTACTTTTTAAAGAAAGAAGGAAATGGGACTTCATTTGTAGACTTGCTATGACAACTTTTGGATGACCTTTGTTTCCCTCTGGCTAATGGGAATTAATTTTTTTTTTGAACAGCATTGAACATCCTAGTACTCCACTAAGGGCATGAGCAATTCACTTCCATCAAGTAATTTTATATATATATATATATATATATATATATATATATATATATATATATATATATATATATATATATATATATTTTTTTTTTTTAAAAAGCAAGCTTTATTTTAGATGCTCCATTATACACTTGGATCCACGTTCATACAAGACTATTTTTTGATTTGTTTCCAGGATTAGTCATGGTCTGTTTGGCCATCATCTAATAAAGCATCTCAATTTAAGTACTTTATTGGTAAGCACTTATATAGTGCTTTTATCCAAAGCGCTTTACACTGTCTCTCATTCACCCATTCACACACACCTCACACACCAATGGTAACAGAGCTGCCATGCAAGGTGTTCACTCGCCATCGGGAGCAACTTGGGGTTCAGTGTCTCGCCCAAGGACACTTCGGCATGTGGAGTAACGTGGGCCGGGAATCGAACCGCCAACCGTACGATTAGTGGACAACCCGCTGTACCACCTGAGCCGCCCACACCTTATTGCTATTTGTGAATAGCAAGTATGTAAACATATATATAAACATGCTATTTTTTACTGCAAAACACTGGCTTTAAAATTATTGGCACCCCTGTAGTCAGAGCTGGAATCTCTTCTCTACGTTTTTCTGTTGCACCACTCAGGAGCCCAAAGGCAACCAGTTGTGAAATAAAATACCCTGATGCGTAGCAGAATTCCTGAGAGTTGCGTGCCTAGCACCGTCTTCAAGATACAAATCTGAAGGCTAGTTAATAGATTAGATTTTTTTTTAAGGATGAAGTTTTGTAAAAGCAAGTAGTAATTTCAGACTAAAAGATAATGAGCCTCACTCATCAGCGTATCATGACTATCTGATTCACTGATATGTCACCATGCCGTATTTTTAGTCCAATGTCCAAGTAGATTTAGTGCTGTTAAAAGCGCTATACAAACTGAATTGAATTGAATAGATGTGTAAATGATTCACTGAATTGAACAGATGTCTAAATGAGTCACTGCATTGAATAGATGTGTAAATGATTCACTGAATTGAACAGATGTGTAAATGAGTCACTGAATTGAATAGATGTGTAAATGAGTCACTGAACTGAATAGATGTGTAAATGAGTCACTGCATTGAATAGATGTGTAAATGATTCACTGAATTGAACAGATGTGTAAATGAGTCACTGAATTGAATAGATGTGTAAATGATTCACTGAATTGAATAGATGTGTAAATGATTCAGTGCTGCGAATCAAAGAATTTTCTCTCCCTGTTGGTACAAACGAGGATGTTTTTTTGGCCCGTTTTATACAGTGACTGAGCTTTTGAAAAATAAGCGTCAAACAGGGCCAAATGAAAATTTGATTAGAGCTGGACGGTGTAGAATGTGAATCGGGACTGCACGCTGTCTCCACTGGAAAAAGCTGGCGTGAAATAATTTTGTCGGCCATCTTCTTTATCCAGACAACGGACTACATGTTGGTCTGCTAAGGACAGATTTCAGTTACTAAGCTAAACCTAACTAACTTAACGTAACTTAAGACTTCACAGGATGAGATGATGCACACCAGTGTGTCTCCAAACACACTGTGTATCCACACACATCGCAGTGGATAAAGGGTTCATTTTTTCAGCATACCTGTCATTTTTCATGTGTGTCTGAGTATAAATAAATAAATAAATACATATATAGTACTAATTTTGCTCGAAATGCTCATGTCTACTCGTTAGCTAGAGAAAATCCAGATAGGGAAGCACAAGCCTGCAGGAAAGATGATCTTAATTAAACATGTGACTGTCTCTCAGGTCCTGGTGTGTGTGTGTGTGTGTGTGTGTGTGTCCTTGGCTTTGCTCTGCATCTTAGCGGTCTGTCCTGCATTGACTTGGAGCCCCCTAATTAACTGTGGAGTGTAACAGCATGCAGACAACAATACACCACACACACACACACACACACACACACACACACACACACACACACACACACACACACACACACACACACACACACACACACACACACACACACACACACACACACACTTGATTCCCAGACTCAAGTGAATACTGATAGATAATTTGCAGGTTAATATGACCTAATAGTTTAGCCTTTTAAAAAAAAAAGCAAAAATCACACCTACACTGAGGCATTTATTGCGCCGAGCACACACACTTCTGAGAATCATAATGACTTGCAGACAGCACAGTTTGTACTCGCAGGACTCCTCACCTGAAGAAGGGAAGGGGGTAAGTAGTAAACACTCTTTGTACCACGCACTGAAGATACTAAATATAGTCCTCTTCCTTCAGAGCTGTTCTTACACAGCAAAACTAAAGAAGCAAGCTAAATCGAGGATAACTCTCTCTCTCTCTCTCTCTCTCTCTCTCTCTCTCTCTCTCTCTCTCTCTCTCTCTCTCTCTCTCTCCCCCCACTTTTCCTCCATTAAGCTTCTTCTTCATATTTGGTGAGCTTTACATTTTCCACCACAGGAAAATCTAAGGATGTAGGATGTTGTGTTTTGCGGTTCAAATGGATAAAAAAGTTTGACGTGTTCTTTAAAAAAAAAAAAAAAACAGTTTTGCATTATATAATTATTGCTTGGTTAGAAGAGGAATAAAACACTAAAGGGATAGTTCACCCCACAATTTTTATTATTTTTTTTTTTTAAATTCTGTCATCAATTACTCACCCTCATGTCATCCCAAACCCAAACTTTCGTTTATCTTCGGAACACTAATTAATAAAGATGTCTTTGTATCCCAGTTTTATGAAGCGATATGACGTTCACGAAAGTACCACGGCACACGAGTGTTGTGTTGTTGTGACAGCGGACCAAAAATCGCAAGTCCTCCTCTGTGTCGAAATCCGCAGACATCTTTGTTAGGAAGATTGTTCTACGTGACTCAGTTTGTGTACAGAGTCACTCTTCTTCTGCTGTTCGTTCGTTCGTTCGTTCGTACATACGTCGAAGTCGATGAGGACCGCACAGTGTCATCAGATTAAGTGGGAGTGGGTTCGGAGATGGCTGATTAGTCCAATCCGAGCCCGGAATTGACGTTTGCAGTGGGGACATGGAAAATCAGACTGAGTTTGCAAAAACCCCAGCTGGGATTAAACCACTCAAGTCTCATTGATTACTTTTACGATGCCTTTAAGAACTTTTTGTAGTTTGAAAATTTTGGTTACTTGGACTGTCAATGGAGCGACAAAAATCCCCCAGGTTCCATTAAAAATAGCTTCCTTCGTGTTCCTAAGATGAACGTAAGTCTGACGGGTTCGGAACGGCATGAGGGTGAGTAACTGATGACAGAATTTTCATTTTTGGGTGAACTACCCCTTTAAGACTGTGTGCTGTTATCTGAAAACTTCAGGGTGGTAACAGTAACTCTATGCAAATTTCTAAGTTACACAAATTGTGTCACAATATAGACACCCCCTGAGTGAGACACGTCCCTCTGATGTCGGTCGCGTCTCATGGCTGCAGAAACATAGCAGGAATCTATAGTGACCTTTCAAGAGTAAGTCAGGATTTGTTTTCGAAAATGTCAGACTGTGCTGTTGGGTGTCGGATTCGCAAAAAGTGTTCATGACGCACACTATCGAACCTTTCCAAGCCAACACAGTTGTGGTTACAGGCATTTAGGAGGGATAATTGGCTTGAGGAGCTCTGTCTTTGCAGTTTCCATATCATATATCATATCTAATCATATCAGCAAACTAACTAAGAGTTTGCTAGTTCGCTAACAGGCTGAATTTATATGACTTTAAATAGAAATATACATCCCTTTGTACTGTGTCTTTCGGATAGAATTTATATTACTTTAAGTAGAGAAGGAGAAAATAATTAGAAATCTGTGAAAGCTGCAAGCGATACAGTCCACTCTGAAAGTATTGGCACACAAGGCTAATTCTATTGTTTTTCATTATATGTTGAAGACATTTGAATAGAATTTCTGGTTTAAATGAGAAACATGGTGGTGGTAGTATGGTGGTTCGGGGCTGTTTCGCATCTGCGCCAGGACGACTTGCCATCATTGATGGAACAATGAATTCTGAATTACACCAGCGAATTCCAAAGGAAAATGTCAGAACATCTGGCGCCGAACTGAATCTGTAGAGAAAGTGGGTCATGCAGCAAGACAACGAGCCTAAGCACACGAGTCGTTGTCGAGCCATGAGTCGTTCTACCAAAGAATGGATAAAGAAGAATAAAGGTAATGTTTTGGAACGGCCGAGTCAAAGTCCTGACCGTAATCCAATAGAAATGTTGGGGAAGGACCTGAAGTAAGCACTTCATGTGATTAAACCCACCAACATCCCAGAGTTGAAGCTGTTCCGTACTGAGGAACGGGCTAAAACTCCTCCAAGCCGATGGGCAGGACCGTCAACAGATACCCCGGACGTCTATTTACCGTTATTACTGCACAAGAGGGTCACACGTCATACTGAAAGCAAACGTTCACAGATATGTAATATTGGATCATTTTCCTCAATAATACACGACCATGTATAAAATCTCTGTCTCCTTGTGCAATAGTGTAGAGTATATATCTTACAGTATAAATGTTATGCTTACAGAGTGTAGAGTGTATTCTCACATCTTTATTAGGCTCAAACACGTCACTCTTCTTATTTTTTTTATCTAAAATTGTAATGGGGAAAGTTAAGGATGAATCAGCGATGGTGATTACTTCAGTCGCCAGAGTCTGATCAGAAATATGCTCAGGATTGCTTTTTCCAAACAGTTATTTCATCTGCAGTGTGTTTACATGAGAGAGAGAGAGAGAGAGAGAGAGAGAGAGAGAAACAGCATGAATGTTATTGTAAAACGGTGGAGATGTAATCGTATTACATTTCTGTATCTCCTGAAAACAATAAAGCCTCAGAAACAATATGAATAAACATGTTTACACTTAGTTTCTTTTTTCCTTTTGTTTTTACTCAGTGACTTTGTTTGTTTCTTTCTTTTGCTTTCTTTCTTTTCTTTTTTTTCTTTTTCCTTCTTTCTTTCTTTTCCCTTCTTACTTTCTTTCCATCTTTATCCTTCTTTCTTTCATTTTCCTTTTTTCTTTCTTGTCTTTCTTTCTTTCTTTTTACTCAGTGAATCCTTTTTCTTTCTTTCACTCGGTGGTTTTCTTTCTTCCCCGACGTGGGTGACTGGCTCAGTGAGTTGCAGGACTTCACGCAGTGGATAAACCCTCATGCTGATGATGTGTCTGACCAGCGTATGGTCTCGTGTGTGTCCACTCTGTGACCTGCTTCTGCTCTGGTTTATAATCCGCTGCTGTTGTGTGTGAGAAGCTTTTCACTGGTCTGTTTCTCATGGCATCGGTTCACCTCGGCCTCGTTGGCTCCTATAACAGTCACTGCAGCGTTGACGTGTTGAGGCGTGCACGTGCCGCAGGTCTGAGGAGTGCCTTCACTGCTCGTCCACACGTATGACTTCATGCAGTCTTATGTGTGGATGTCTCTCTCACTGAGAGCCAAAAGCTTTTGGAGACAGAAACTCGTCTTGAGAGTGGGAGATTTAGCGAAGTTGGACTTGTTGAAAAAGGCTGCACTTTGTGAGAATTAGCTCCTTCAGATCAAGTGTAAAATAACTTTTATTAGCTATTATTTGGCCGTCATGGCACCATGTGAGTTTTACAATCTTTCTCTGAACGGTTATTAATCAGCATTTCATAATTTGCCAGAACTCACTGTTCATGAAATTGCATCAGCGTGTCATTTCTTGATTTTGTTCAATTCACACTACAATTACAGAATCCATTTAAACTTGTTTTAAAAAGCTCATAATACGTTGACCAAGAAAATGATTAACAAGTTATTACTGGAGAAATGCAGACATCGAGCGGTGAGTGTGGAGAGAGAGAGAGAGAGAGAGAGAGAGAGAGAGAGAGAGAGAGAGAGAGAGAGAGAAAGTGAGTGCTGAGCATGATGGTGAGAAAAAAGTTCAAACTAGGAATATAGGCAGCGTATTGGAGTCATGAGAAGTAGCGTAGGGCTAAAATATTAAGGGTTAGTTATTTAGCCCAATGCTCTCCTATGACCAAAGACGGAAATGGGTACAGCCGAAGGTTGAATGCGTGTTTTTAATTTATGATTTATATCTCTGGCACCATTTAAACCTTGTAGCCTGCTAGTAACAAACGAAACAAAGTAGCCTGCTAGTAACAAACGAAATGAAGTAGCCTGCGAGTAACAAACGAAACAAAGTAGCCTGCTAGTAACAAACGAAATGAAGTAGCCTGCTAGTAACAAACGAAACGAAGTAGCCTGCTAGTAACAAACGGAATGAAGTAGCCTGCTAGTAACAAACGAAATGAAGTAGCCTGCTAGTAACAAACGAAACGAAGTAGCCTGCTAGTAACAAACGGAATGAAGTAGTCTGCTAGTAACAAACGGAATGAAGTAGTCTGCTAGTAACAAACGGAATGAAGTAGTCTGCTAGTAACAAACGGAATGAAGTAGTCTGCTAGTAACAAACGGAATGAAGTAGCCTGCTAGTAACAAACGAAACGTTGTAGCCTGCGAGTAACAAACGGAATGAAGTAGTCTGCTAGTAACAAATGGAACGAAGTAGGCTGCTAGTAACAAACGTAACGAAGTAGCCTGCTAGTAACAAACGGAATGAACTAGGCTGCTAGTAACAAACGAAACGTTGTAGCCTGCGAGTAACAAACGGAATGAAGTAGTCTGCTAGTAACAAATGGAACGAAGTAGGCTGCTAGTAACAAATGGAACGAAGTAGGCTGCTAGTAACAAATGGAACGAAGTAGGCTGCTAGTAACAAATGGAACGAAGTAGGCTGCTAGTAACAAACGTAACGAAGTAGCCTGCTAGTAACAAACGAAATGAAGTAGTCTGCTAGTAACAAACGGAATGAAGTAGGCTGCTAGTAACAAACGAAACAAAGTAGGCTGCTTGTAACAAACAGAATGAAGTAGCCTGCTAGTAACAAACGAAACGAAGTAGTCTGTTAGTAACAGTTAGAAATTCCATACAGAAAGTTACACACCACAATAACTGCGTAAGTGGGATTGGAAAGAACAGACCAATGCACGTCTGTCACCCATCTTCTCACCCTATTTACTGCATTCCCACCAATTAACTTCCACTCATGACACCACACTCTGCACCACATATCCTTTGATCCACAAAATAAACTCGTCTCGACACACAAGGAAGAAGTGCTCAAGACTATTTTTCCCCCCTCTCCTCCGCCTCCTCCCCCTCCTCTTTTGTCTGTCCTCACACCCAGGTGGTGGAATGAACTTTCTGTGACTGTCTGCATGCTGACGGAGTTATTTCTGTCTTGAAAAGCACACTACAGATCCACCTCTTCACTAAGCACTTTTGCTATAATAACTCTCCTCCTAACTTTTCTCTCACAGTGGTTTAGCGTTATGGTTTCTCAGACCATGGCCTTTTTGTGCTAGTGTGACACGACAATGTGCTTCTGGATAAAGGCCATGCAAAATGAATATAATGATTTTATTTCTTTAAAAATGCAGTTATTGAGTATTAACATGAACTGTTTTTTTTTTCCTATTAGAGTTAGTGTTTGAATTTGAAAAACCTTTCTACCACCAGAAAGGCCTGTTTACTAAATACTTTTGAATGCGAGCGTATTCGATTTGAGATGCAGCTCATGACGGGAATCACGGGTTTTTGAGAGAACGCGCATGAAATCGTGAAACATTTTACAGTTTGACTTGGAAACCTTGACAGACATGGATGTTTTGGCTGTAGACGTGGATTTTAAATCTTGTAGATGTACTTAAGACATGCTGCGAGTTTGTGGATAATAATTCCGCTCGCATCACCGATGCTTCTGCACGCGCACGTCCAAGAATAAACCAAGGATATAACAACACAACACTTCATAGTGAACTGGTTAGTCAGTGCGAGGAATATTCCTTTGGTCTTTGTTACGTATGCATGGTACTGATCATCCATCCATCCATCCGTCCATCTTCTATACTGCTTATCCTTCTCAGGGTCACGGGGAACCTGGAGCCTATCCCAGGGAGCATCGGGCACAAGGCGGGGTACACCCTGGATAGGGTGCCAATCCATCACAGGGCGCACACACATACACATTCATACACTACAGACACTTTAGACATGCCAGTCAGCCTACCATGCATGTCTTTGGACTGGGGGACTAAACCGGAGTACCTGGAGGAAACCCCCGCAGCACGGGGAGAACATGCAAACTCCGCACACACAGGACCACGGTGGGAATCCAACCCCCGACCCTGGAGGTGTGAGGCGAACGTGCTAGGTACTGATAATACAATGTTCAAATGTTCCAGTAGTCCAATAGTATAAATCTGGAATATTTAAAAATAAATAAAAAAATGTAGGGACGCAGAAAATTTGTGATGTCTGTTTGGGATTGTTTGCCCAAAATGCTTGGTAACCTCTGATATATAGTGTGTGAAAATAATCACATATCTGTGACCTCAAACTAACGATGGCTGGATATCTGACTTTGAAGTTTTTACATTTTTTAGAAACAGTAAAAGCGGTTGTTAATACCCTTTTTTTTTTTTTTTTTGCTGTGCATTAATAGTTATATTAGTTGATTTAAGTCTCTGGACATAAGCGAAGGGCAGCAATGCGTAAAGTAATTTCATAAATGAGTTTGCACTGCCAGAATATATAAATATAATCCCCAATATAACCTATATTTCATCTGCTATAACTTTTATAATTCTTAATAAGAGTTTCATCAGCTAATCAGGACACTGTATAATATTTAAAAAAAAACAAACAAACAAACAAACAACCTGCGAGCTAAATTCAAACGTATTCATTTATCGGAGGTTTTTGGAAGGGCGCGAAAACTATTGTGCCAAATAACACCACGACACAGAGTGAACCTGATTCTGTAGTAGGAGTTTCGAACCGCGATTTTTACCCGATGGTCTTAAGCAGTCCTAGCTTTTACAGCTTATGAAATTAGCTAAATTAGTTCAATAGGAGAAAATGAATCGTGTTTAAATGTTTTTTTTTTTCTTTCCATTTAGCATTTAGCATTTAGCATTTGACTTGTAGTCAGACAGCAAAATACATGAAAGAGGTGTAAGATTTTGCATCTGCCTTTACTGTAAACGAAAGGTTGAGATCTAGCCGAACTTCCTGTTGTCTTTTTGTTGTAGTACGCTAATTTTAAACACGTACTATATGAAGGAATGGTAATTCTTGTAAATGTCAGTCCAGCCCTTCAGGCTTTTCGACGAGACACCCACCGATCAACACGTCTTTTGTGTGTGTGTGTGTGTGTGTGTGTGTGTTTTTGTTTTTTTTTTCCTTCCACTTGTTTCATCTCTCCACATTTTCATGTTCTGTATATGTCATTTCCATACACTCGGAAATGTCAGCGCAGGAAATTACCGATGGAGCGTTACGGCGTATTCCCATGACCGCGCTAAAGACACAAATGAGCTGCTGTTCAGAATAATAGGCAGTAGTAATGATAAATAATGATGATAATTCCTTATATCTGCACGTCGCCTTTTCACAGTCACTTTAAAATGGGGGGGACTGAAGGGTTGAGCGTATGAAAGGCAGGAGACGTGGTAAGTGATGGTGTGAGGAGAAAGGCAGGCCAATCTCACACAAAATTCGTAGCCATCGTAATGACGAGAGCAATTTTACTAGACGTGCTAAGAAAAGATACGACCCCGGTCCCGACCCGAAATTCAAATGTTCCCGACTTTTGGCTCGCTCAAATTTGTATTCATTTGCATTCATGTGACTGTGGTGCGGAAGTAAAGAAGTCTGACGACACCACAGCCGGTAAAAACCTTAAAGCAGGGGTCATCGAATGGCGGACCGCCATCTTGGCACAGACCGGCGTAGTATTTAAGCTGTACGAGCTGTTTAGTGTTGATGCTTGGATTGAAGCCCACCTGAGAGCTTCCTCTTCATTAATATCGTGCTCACAGGGCTGTGGTTTTAGGTGCTGTCTGATTAACACAGTGACTCTGTGGCCCAGGCTCTGACAGAGCAATGGAGAGCTTTGGATGCTTGGTGCACTCTTAATTCTCGTTTTCCAGATAACACATGCTGACCTTGAGAAATATGCATGAAGGTAATTAGCCAAGCCAAATAAAGGTTGTGTTGTTTTAGATGTGTTGATTAGAAACCGATAAATATAACCGTGTGAAGCCAAGAGGATCGTAATACCTCACGAAGGAACAAAAAGGTGACTTTTACCACCAGGAACGATAATTAAATATCCTGCAGTGGCTAGCTTGGATGAGTACTAACAAAATAAGAAAATAAAAAAGGCTAATCTATGCAGTCTA
This sequence comes from Ictalurus punctatus, assembly GCF_001660625.3. Taxonomy (NCBI): domain Eukaryota; kingdom Metazoa; phylum Chordata; class Actinopteri; order Siluriformes; family Ictaluridae; genus Ictalurus; species Ictalurus punctatus. The sequence continues at coordinate 17,060,466 of NC_030443.2, read as the reverse complement.
TCACAAGGTGGTTATTATCATTTGGAACATTTAATCATCAGTCCATTTCTGCTCATCTTTCCGGGTGATCTGTTCTATTATTCTCCACTTTGTGCTCTTTCAGTTGAACTTTACCTCTGAAAAGGCTTTGTTAATAATAATAATAATAATAATAATAAAAACTCCTGTTCATTACATGTTTATTAGAATAAAACACTTTATTTCCAATTCTGTCCTATTTCTTGTGTACTTTGTTTTTTGTAAAAAGAACCTTTTTTGTTTCCTAAGGACACGCTTGATTGTGTTTTTTTTTTCCCCTTTAGTTTTGTCGGTGCCATAAAGAGGATGATGAAGAAGAACAAAAACAAGAAGAAGAAGAACAAAAACAAGAGGAATGAAAACAAGAAGAGGAAGAGGAAGAAGAAGAGCAAAAACAAAAGGAGGAGGGGAAAAAAACAAGAAGAAGAAGAGGAAGAAGAAGAAGACAAATAAGAGGAGGAGGAGGAAGAACAACAAAAACAAGAAGAGGAAGAAGAAGAGATAAAACAAGAAGAGCAAGAAGAGGAAGCACAAGAACAAAAACAAGAAGAGGAGGAAGAAGAACAAAACCAAGAAGAGGAAGAAGAACAAAAACAAGAAGAGGAGGAAGATGAAGAACAACAACAAGAAGAGGAAGAAGAAGAAGAACAAAAACAAGAAGAGGAAGAAGAAGAACAAGAAGTAGAAGAAGAAGAACAACAACAACAAGAGGAAGAAGAAGAACAAAAACAAGAAGAGGAGGAAGAAGAACAACAAGAAGGGGGAGAAGAAGAACAAACACAAGAAGAGGAAGAAGAAGAAGAAGAAGAAGTAGAACAAAAACAAGAAGAGGAAGAAGAAGAACAAGAAGAAGAAGAAGAACAACAACAACAACAACAAGAGGAGGAAGAAGAAGAACAACAACAAGAAGAGGAAGAAGAAGAACAAAAACAAGAAGAGGAAGAAGAAGAAGAACAAGAAGAAGAGGAAGAAGAAGAACAACAAGAAGAAGAGGAAGAAGAAGAACAACAAGAAGAAGAGGAGGAAGAAGAAGAACAACAAGAAGAAGAGGAAGAAGAAGAACAACAAGAAGAAGAGGAAGAAGAAGAACAACAAGAAGAAGAGGAGGAAGAAGAAGAACAACAAGAAGAAGAGGAAGAAGAACAACAAGAAGAAGAGGACGAAGAACAACAAGAAGAAGAGGAAGAATAAGAATAAGAACAACAAGAACAACAAACCAACAATAAAAAATCCCATTCCTTTAGCCTAGTGCTTTTCCTAGTCAGGGTCATGGTGGCTCTGTGCACGAGGTGGGAATACATCCTGGAATGGATGACAGTCCATCACAAAGCATCATGCACACACACACTATAAACGTTGCGAGTGAAGAAGCAGGAAATGACCGGTTCTTTAACAACATCTATAACAGCCTGTGAGACTCTGGGATGCAAAAACGAGATTTATTTTGACAAATCCAAATCCTGGTCAAACAGGCGTGGGTCAGAGCCGCTGGGATACAGGTAGACAAGCAGAGGAAGCAAATACTATGAGGCAGAGGTCAGTAATGGAAGGTACTATGAACATACTGCTGGATGATGGACGAAGACCGTGGCAAGACTTCACAATGTGAGGGTAAAAACTTAAATCGAATTATTAATATAACGTAATCAGAATCGGAGATCTGTGGCTCTAATAAACGGCCGAAATTATTACAAACATCTAAATAATGTGCCTAATAACACTAGGATTACGTTCATAAAATAAATCTGGTTTATTGTTATTTATTTTTTATGCACTTACATGAAGTTCCTAGCTACTAAAAGTTTCAGAACGCCTACTTTAAGGCACTCAGAATGTATTAAGAACCTTTTTTCTCGGCTGTATTATAAACCGCATACCTGCAGATTCCTACAACAGAGAGAAGTAATTGTTTATTCAGCTGGAAACTGCAGTGTTCAGCGTCTCGTCGTGTCTCGGGCCGTTCGACGAGGCCCGTCTCTCATTTCTCAAGTCTGACAAGTTGTTATAAAGACGCTCATTACCTTCCACTCTTTTTTTTATTTTTATTTTTTTAAAGAAAAAAAGACAAACTGTTTGAAAACTGCTAAATGCAACACCATATCTGCTCCACAAGCATCGTTCTGTTGGTAATTTTGTTTTCAGTCCTGAGTCATTTCCTCACAGATCCGGTGCTGACTGAATCGAAATTTCAGTTACACACACCAAGAATATTTCCTTTCATTTCCTTTAAATATACTTCTTTGTGTGAACAGCCTTGTATTTCTTCGCCGTTCTCCGAGGCACTCGAGTTTATCATTATGCTAGATATTAACCTGTTGCGAAAAAGACTGTGTTGTCTCATTTAAGTGTGAATTTGTAAAAAAAAAAAAAAAAAAAAAAAAAAAAGAGCACAATCGCCTTTAAATTAAGAGCATACTTTTCATTATGTTTTATTTTGGAGCATGGTCCACAGCCCCCCGCCCCCCGCTCCCCCGCTCCCCCTCCTCCTCCTCCTCCTCACAGGGGAATTATCTAGCTGTGCTGTGCGCTAGCCGATTTCAGCCGTAAAAAGATTCCCGAACAAACTAAGATTGGGAGGAGCGAACGAGTGTTGGGGCGTGTCTATAAAATCGCCGATGACACGCCCATCCAAACACACACAAGCGTTCCAGACCATAACATGTTTTTTTTTTTTTTTTTTTTTTTTTTTTTTTGAGACAATGACTTAAACAACGAAACCATTTTCCTGGAAGTAATAAATAAAATTGAAATAAAACCGACTAACGCACCTTTTTAAAATAATAAACATGCAAAACACCTGTTTGTGGAATCAGTTTGGAGTTCATTCCAATTTCGCTTGCGTAAAACGTTTCGTATTCGAATGCCTTCCTGTATTAGGTGTTACAATGTTACACAAGCATCACCGTGTATTGAAATCCAAACCGTTTCCACGGGGAGTTATGTCACATTTCATTTATTTATTTATTTTCAAAAAGTGACTAGGTGTAATGTTCAGGCTTTCTGGTGATTGAACAAACATTCATGTTAACAAACCATGTTAAGCCCCAGCGTTAATGCATAATTAAAGTAATGAAAAATATAGTTGTTTTAACTAATGTTGATTCCACCCATGACTGAAACTTCTTAAATATTAATTAGCATTGATTTAAACCACACGCTGCTAAATGTTGATGAATAATGTTAGTAAATGGAACCTTAATGCAGTGTGTGTCTGTTATAGTTTGGGTTATAGATATATAATAGATATAGAAGACTAAGCAAATAACTGCATTGCCATTGCAGAGCATTTTATGACATTCTTTCTTCAAAAATGAAGCTGGTTGGTTAGAAAAGTGTGAATCCTTCATACCATGTCACCCCGAGTCCCATCTTTTTCCAGACATTAGGTTCAGTGGAGTAATCAGATATCATGTTTGTGGCACGTTAAGCAATTCTGTAACTTGTTTATTTGGAGGTGTTTGTCCATTGGCTAGTGACACACACACACACACATGTACACACACACACACACACAGCCTGGTCAGCTAACAGCTCTGTCGGACAGTGGCTTCGAGTGCTTTAAAGCACCAAATGGCCATAACAGGGGCAAAAATTGGCTAAATGGATGCAGGACAGATGTTCTGTCTCAGTGTTTTGGACATGTTTACAGCAGCTACACGGTGTAGCTGATTATTTCTGCTTTATTTGGAAACTTTTTTTTTCAGCCCACAGGTGTTCTATGGGGTTCAGGTCAGGGGACTGGGATGGTCATGGCAGGACCTTGATTTTGTGGTCAGTAAACCATTTCCGTGTTGATTTTGATGTATGTTTTGGATCATTGTCCCGCTGGAAGATCCAACCACGGCCCATTTTAAACTTTCTGGCAGAGGCCGTCAGGTTTTCATTTAATATCTGTTGAGTCTATGATGCATTCGTAGGGGTGCCAATAATTGTCGCACACCTATACTTAACAAAGATTTGAATTTTTTAAAAATTGTGTTTGCAATTGTTTTGATATCCGTGACAGCAGAGTAGTTTTTGGGAATTTTTTATACAAAAGGTCAAAAGGTTAAACAATAAAGACAAATTTTCACAGCCTTCTTTGCTCATATTTACCATACAAGGGTGCCGATATTAGTGGAGGGCAGTGTATGTACCTTAAATGATTTCAAATGCATGTTTTATCGATGAAAGATGTGTACTAAAGGAACAAAAGATGCTACCTCGCCAGTGATGAGTCAGAGTGCCTGCGAGTGTGTAAAACCGCAGCATTACGTACAGTGTTTCTATTGGAGTCTATTTGTTTTTCAGTCTGTACTGAAGCAGGCTCACTGCCTACAGCAGATTGTCTTTATTTTCAGGTAGCACACATCCGGGATCTACTGTCAAACCCGCACAGTCTGTGCTGCCGATGCTAGCAATGTGGTGTGGAGTATTAATTAATTCATTCATTAATTAACTTAATTAAATGCTTTAAATTTTTTTCAATTCCAATGTAGTCAGTGTATTTATTTATTTATTTATTTTTAACCCAATTGTCTCCATTTCCTCCCTTTAGCTTGCTCTCTCATGTAACGCAATAGCTACCAAGCAGTGAGGGTGATTGCTAACATGCTATGTCACAGGGCTGCCGAACTCACTCGGAGGAAAGCGCTAACTGCCCTCATCTGATTGGCTAGTGTCACTCTGATTGACAGGACTGACTGATTGCTGTGCAATTGATTGAGAGCGCACAGCTAAGTTCGCTCTCTTGGACTCCCGGACGTCGATGGCAGTGATATTCATTTGTTGGGATTCAAATTCTTGATCTCTCGGCGAAAAAACCAATCTGTGCAATTTTCCACTTATCTCACTTAAATTTAGTCGATCATACAAGACGTTTTCTTGTGTATTTTGCAATTAATGTGAAATCTTCCCAGTAAATATACTCCCAACTTGCTTCATTTCAGCAATTCTAAACATCTCTGTTTGAAACGCATACCAAGTTTGAAAATGTCACTCCGCTGTCAAGCAATTCACCGGGTTATTGATGGGTAGTGCCATATTTTAATGGAGATCACCTGCTGAGGAGCTTCAGGACGCGGCTCTATTACTGGCGGCTCTCCTGGCGGCCACGCTGAGGCGTATGGTGCAGCATATGCCAGACTACTCCCCTATTAATCACACCCATTTACGCAGCATCTGCTCTCCTGCCGCAGATACACGTCGCAGGGTGAGGGGCCGCGTCTGAGCCACGACGCTCTTCTCTATTGTAGTGAGGGCTGAGACAAGAGATCTAAACTCCCAGCGGTGCTACAGTTTCGAGTTTCTCTAATCCTAAAACACCCGATCCAGCTCCTGAGCGAATACTCAAAGCCTCAGTAAGGTGAAATTCTGCACAGCGGCCATCATCCGAGTGGCATTAGGACACTCCGCGCTAAAGGTCAAGTGGTACAATAGAAAACAACTCAAAGTTTATTAGGCAGGTTTGAGCAATTTCAAACCAATGCAGTCTTTCATACAAGGAAGCTAGAATTGTTTCCGCAAGAACCTTCAGGCTGCTTTCGTAAGGCTTGTGAAGCGAATTACCTAATCCAGCTAGCTCTCTAGATTAGATTTCTTATTCTCAGTAATGCAGATTAAATATAGATAAAGCTCCATGAGGAGGTTGTCTTAACTGTAGCTTTGGAAGCAGAAAAGCAAGACATGTCGTAAATGACGTCAGGATTGGCATGTTTGTTTTTCTTGCTTGAACCATCCATCCTGACAAAAACGACCGACAACTACACCTTCCACACCCACACACCGTGAAACCTGATTGGTCGGGAGATAAAAAAGTGAACTTTTCTGAAAACGTTATTGTTTGTCGTATTGTTAGAAGTGTCGTGTGGCCCATTCCCTATAATACGTCTGAGTTCGAGGGGCTTAGTGGCTTAGTGGTTAGCATGTTTACCTCGCACCTCGGGGGTCGGGGGTTCGATTCCCGCCTCTGTCCTGTGTGTGCGGAGTTTGCATGTGCTGCGGGGGTTTCCTTCAGGTACTCGAATTTCCTCCCCCAGTCCAAAGACATGCATGGTAGGCTGATCGGCGTGTCCATAGTGTATGAATGGGTGTGTGTATGTGTGTGCGCCCTGTGATGGATTGGCACCCTGTCCAAGGAGTACCCCGCCTTGTGCTCGATGCTCCCTGGGATAGGCTCCCTGAAAAGGATATAGCGGTATAGAAGATGGATGGATGGATTCTGGTTTCCTCCTCCAGCCCAAAAACACACATTGTAGGCTGATCGTCCATCTCAAAATTGTCCATATTGTGTAAATGTGTGTGTGCGCTATCGTGTGTCCCCCGCCCTGTGCCTCGAGTCCCCTGGGATCGGCTCCCCATGACCCTGTGTAGGATAACCGCTACGGAAAATAGATGGAAGTTTGAGACCCATAGCCTATTTGATTATTAATGTAACAGCAGGTCACGATGATGAGTTTTTAGCTGTATAGTAATCTATACAAAGCAGTACATAATGAATGACAGAAGGGTTCCAGACGGAGATAAATCAAACACCAATGAAAGGAAGTGATGCTTGTTTTCCTTATTTTTTTTCCTTTTTTTTTTTTATCAAAAACTTTATTTATCAAACCAAAAGAATGCACAATTGAAATAACGTGTCTATATAAAAAAGGACCATTAGACTGTTCTACAGTGCATTACAAAACCAGCAATTGTATACAACGTTGTGGGTAGAAATGGGCAAAGGGGGGCGTGTTTCACACTCTAGAAGGTGTGTAACGTTCTCCCCTCGTTCAAACGGCAACAAAATGTACACTCGTACCTTTCAATGTCTACTCTAGTTTGGTTAACAATGCTAAAATCGGACAATTTAGGAAGGATGGAAAAATACGTATAGGATATCGATTTTGCTTTGTTATATAAAAAGTTTGTCACAGTATTGGGGTTTGGTTAGAAATGTTAGAATCACCGTAGTATTTCAGCGAGGTCACTTTTATTAATCAAAATGTCCAAATTGAGGGAATTAAACGTTAAATCTGATAACTAGCTTAATAAAACAATCCAGTTTGCAAACAACAAACGTTTTTTATTTTTTTTTATTTTTTCCCGTAATGGCAACCTGATGACTAAACTGGAATGGATAAACACCTATTGGAAGCGAATTTATACTGGAAATCAAGTCCGGACTAAAACTAATTTGGGAAAATATACTAAAAATAGATTGAGCCGACTCTGCTCCTTCGTTTGGGGATCGCTAACCACGAAAAAAATCCAGTTCTCTCACGTTGTACGCACTTCCTCGTGTCGGATTCGGTAGGCGGTCCTTTTTCCGACGTCCCGTTTTTGTTCATTTGATCTGGAGAAATCATTTCGAAAACGGACGCACCGTCTCGATGAGAAGTTACTGCGGAACACTCTAAACAATATATTAAATTTCCTGGTTTAAACCCCCCCCATCTGCACTTCCTCCCACCCTAATACCACCCCACCTCCCTTGTTCTCCCACCCTTGAAAAAACCCCCAAAAAACCCTAAAACCACCTAACTAATGATCTCCCTTCAATTGCTCTATGGTACTGTACAATACAAAAAAACCCCCCCAGCATATTTTCTTGTCTTGCTACAGTGTTCATGATTTTGTCCATAGTAAAGTTTACACATGTACAGCATACAAGAAAAATATCCGATGTAGGCGCCATGCCTTGTTCTGGGCGTAAGGAATGACAGGACATGGGCACTCCTCCTTCTTCTTCTTCTTCTTCTTCTTCTTCTTCTTCTTCTTCCTCCTCCATATTATCATTATTATTTTTTCCCCATATTTTTGCCCCGCAAAATGATTATTTTCTATCTGGCAGGTTTGCGCAAGTGCAATTCTAAATTAAAACACAAGTAAAATAAAAATCATTTGAAAAAATATATGCACTGATGCTTACAGACAGCATCAATAAATAAAGGGGGGAAAAATAGAGGCACATCCAAATATACACGAGTCTCCCACTCATGTATAAAAAAAAAACAACAACAACAACAAGATTTGACAGAGCACAAATGGGGGGAAAGGAACAGGAAAGTAAAACATGGTACGTGTTGACGCAGCAGTATATTTTGCTGTTGACACCGTTTTATGTGACAGGGTCTTTCATTGACGAGACCGCCATCGCGCCTCGCGGTGAGGACCTGGAAAGCTGTAAAATAACAGCCTGGGAGGAAGTGAAATTCGCGGTGTTCGTTTCTCTCACAGCTTTCCAGCTGCGACGTCTCACCTCTCCGTCCGGCTCGGACGGGAACAAAAACACGGCCGCTGTACAGTAGTGTCTCGCCGTGTCGGACCGCTCATAGTCTCCGTCGTGCGTCTGAACGAAACGGAAGCGATGTAATACAGGGTATGATGCGCGTATATAAGCGTGTGCATTATAACACAGTCATAGTAGGTCAAACTACTGGTCAGGAAGCGGAGGTATATCTGCGACCAGACGGATCGTTTGTTTATTTCCCCGATCCCGGCAGCGTGGACTTGTTTTTTTTTTTTTTTCGTCACGAAGCCGTGTTTAATAAGTCATGATCCGGAAAAAAGCGTAGCAGAGTTTTTTGTTTGTTTGTTTTTTTTTTGGAAAGATGGAGCGACGGCGCAGCAGAGAGATGGACCTGAGGAAAACGGCGTGTCATTTTCGGAACCCGGTCTTCTCCGTGATATTTATATTCGCCAAAGCTGCAAACGCGAGGGGAAACGACCAAAGGAAAGACGGAAAACGTTGGTGAAGGAATCCTCTCGAGGTGGCCCGGCTCTAAACGGAGCTCCGTCTTTAAAAACATCTTTCTACGAGTCTTGCGTGTGATTGATTGATTGATTGATTGATTGATTGATTGATTTCCCTTCTTTTTATTATGATTTTTTGTTGTTGTTTCATCGCAGGGTTTTTCGCCGATGAACGCATGAGTGGAATAAAGGCCAGAGCAGAGGGATACGGGACACCAGAGAGTCTGAAAAGTCACAGGTGGGTGGCCCGGTTCATGGCGTGCCGTCCCGCCGCTAGATCACAGCTCCCGCCGATGCGTCCCCGACGTTAAAATGCCGAGCCGGTGATGGCGTTCAGCTGCTTCATCAGTCCCTCTAGACTGGCCATCTGTTCGCTCAGGTCGTCCTGCTCATATACCTGCAGGAAAACATAGAAACCCACAGTATGGATACTCGATTAAAGACGGAAACATTGGGAGATGTCGAACCTGATTTTAATACATTATCGTTTCTATAGTAACAGCTCATTCAGAGCGTCGTGTACGGCGAACGCTCGAGGCTAATAACAAATGGACTATTTGTGTCGTGTAAAGGCTAAATCGTTGATATGGTGAAGGAAGGAGTCTCCAGTGTCAGCACGTCGTAACAGTCAGTATGTTTTCCACCACAATAGAGGAATTACGAGTGCATTAAAAGCCTTATGTCTTATTTAGAACTCCTCAAGCCAGACCAGTTATAAAGCTCTGTGCTACCAGGAAGGACATCAGCTGACCTTCAGGATCATCTCCATCACCTGGTTTTCTCAGTCCTGAGTTTTTCCTCTGACATCCCCGAAGCTGCACTCAGTGTGTGTACATACGCTGTGACTTATTCATATTGCATTATTTATATACGACTTTCGCTTTAGCGCCAGCACGAACCGAGATCCCTATTTATAAAATATTCCTAAACTAAGAGGTCAGCTAGAGTTTGCAATCCATGGTGTTAAACTGAATACTTTTTAAAAAAAAAAACTTTATTCAGTGCCATTTCAAATGCGATTTCGGCACATTTACTCGAGCGAAAGTACTTCAACGTAAGTCACACAGAAAGACGATTCTCTAGACGTGTGCATTCTACAGGTAGGAAATTTACGAAATAATTAATAAATAAATAATTTGAAAAAAAATCCGTAAACATGACGGCGTTAGCTTTTGACTCGAAACTATCCGTTTTAGTATGATTTAATTTTGATTATTAAATTGCATTTCGCCAAATCAACTCGACGGCCTCAGAAAAACAAAAAGACGTGCTATTAAGAATAGAATAAATTTAAAGCATTAAAAAAGTTACATTGAAGTAACTCGGATTTCGGGACAACTTGATACGAATTAAGGCTTTTCATTTGTCAAATTTTGTGTTAAAATTTTCCAGGCCTATGAAAATAATGCATCCTTCCAAGTTTGTATCTTTCTGAGCCACGCAGACCTGCGTCTTGGCCTTGTAAGTTGCGCTTTAGGTTTTCACTGCGGTGTGTTGTGCGTCGCACTGAAAACTGAAAATGACCGCTTCTTTAAAGTAGCATTCGGCAAACTGCAGTGAAAACTAAGAAAAGTCCATCTGATGGTCTTCTCTCAGGCCCTGTTTACACTTGTGCGTTTTCGTTTTTAAAACGCAAAACTGTCGCTACGGTTATGTCTGTCGTCTACGCTAACCTGGCGTTTTCGACCCTCGAAAATTCCGAAGACCCTGTCTTAGTTTGAAAACTCCACGCTCGCGTTTCAGTGTAAACAGACCGAAATGTTTTGAAAAGGAAGGCGTGGCTCCGCCCACATTCGTCTTCTGGATCATCGCGTATCCTTCCCTGATTGGTCAAGCCCCTACCGTATGACCGTTACGCTACCTCGATCGTATACACAACAACACGCAGACTGAACCGCGAGCTTTGCTGGCTTCGTCATCATTCTCAGCGTCCATTGCGCGGTTTAAATTCGGTATTTTAGAACGCCGCGGCCGTCTACACGCGCAAGAGGCGAGCTACGATTAGAGCGATCGCCAACAAATCTCATTTCGAGCGGCGTAAGCCCTACGTGGAACTCCGGTTTGTCGTGCCTGCCGGTGACTAGCGACCGACTTCCTGTTTACACTTGTATGCGCATTCCCAGTGTGCACGAGCGGTCACGTGACATGCGTATTCGGTCGTTAGCGTGGACGGAGATCGTTTCTGAAACACGGCGGAAACGCCGGCGTGGACGAGGATCGTTTTCATTTTAAAACCAAGACGCACGAGTGTAAACAGGGCCTCAGTCTTCGATTCGCAGAAGTACCAGTGCATGATCCAGTACTAGGCATTGTGTTTATTAGCTTTATTAACTTCCTGGAGACCCCTGCGGTGTTGAAAAGCTTCGAGATGCCGTTTGCAACCTGACTGCTACTTTAACACGGAAATGAGACACAGCAGACCCTCTTTTAGAGCATCATCACAATTAACGACTTCTCTCCTGACTCAGAAGGCCTTCCTGCTGAGAGGTGCTTCTAATGAGCTTGGGTTTCTTATTTCAAGGGGTGTGTGTGTTTGTGTGTGTGTGTGTGTGTGTGTATGTGTGTGACTCACACTTGCGGGGTCTTCTGCTGGTTTCTGCCCTTCCTCTGCGGTTTCGGGTGCTGTCGGAACGGAGACAGGAAGTAGCGGTGATCTGGCTTTCCCAGCCTGTCCTAACGAAGCTGTCTTGACTTGGGGTTTAGGGAGACTGCCACCTACAAGGACGGAAATTTCAAATGAACAGATAATCAAACACAGACACTGTCACACTCGCACGAGAGTCATTCCTATTACCTATTATTGCCTCCTCAAATACATTCCTCAAAGGAAAGGCTTGTATAATTCATCATTATCGTACAAAATTTAAACACGATTAAATCGCTGAAAATCAGCACGGCTGTGAGACTAACTGAAACTGACAAACACGTAAAGCTCGACCAAATTAATCCAGCTTAACGTCAGGCGCTCTGGTTCGCCAAGGAGTTGGCTAACGACGGCTCAGACAGTGAGATCTGTCAGTCTGGCAACAGGTGAGGCAAGACAGATGGACGTGCTGATGGTGTGCATGGACCCATAATCATCCACCGGCCCTTTCGCTCTCTGAAGGCTGGATGTGTGTGTGTGTGTGTGTGTGTGTGTGTAATTGATGGACAGCAGTGATCTCAGAGAGCTGTACAGCTCCAGAACTTATAACCACCCACCACCCTGTGCTTCATCTTAATTAGATACCTGGGCTGGGCATTATCTGCATAATTTAACACTGGAAATTGCCAGCACCTGCTCAAGGAGAGACGGAGAGAAAGAGAAAGATAGAGGGGAGCTCGATGAACTGTAATAGAGCGTGTCCTCCTTCACGCTGGCTTTTATTAGTCCCTGCTGGCGCTGTATGCACACTATCACACATTTTATCGACTACATTGGGGAGAGGGAGGGGGGAGGGTCGGGGAGGGGGGGAAGGGGGGTGTGTGTGTGCTAATGACAAAATCCAACAAATAATCATTTTGAAAAGAGGCTGTAATTTGTTCAACTGATATCTCTGTTGCTAAATATTGGGTGGTCAATAAAAATGACTAAATCTAGCGACCCCAAAAATTACCGTTATTATACTACAAGCAGTAAAACACACACACATACATATATTTAGATATGTATGTATATAGATAGATATGTGTGTGTGTGTGTGTGTCTGTATATATATGTATATGTATATATATATATATATATATATATATATATATATATATATATATATATATATATATATATATATACAGATAGATAGGTAGATAGGTAGATATGTGTGTGTGTGTGCATATATATATATATATATATATATATATATAGATAGATAGACAGATATAGATATATATAGATTACATATACATATATAGATAGATAGATAGATAGATAGGTAAATAGGTAGATATGTGTGTGTGCATATATATATATATATATATATATATATATATATATATATATATATATATATATATATACATAAATATATATATAAATGCATCTATATGTATCTAAATATACCTTATTATTATTATTATTAGTAGTAGTAGTAGTAGTAGTATTATTATTACTATTCAAATTAAAAGATGCCAGATTAGCAAACATTGAGCCAAGCCATGCCTATAAAGCTTCTACCAGTCAGCAGCCAATCCTGTCATCTGGAGTGGAAACACACACACACACACACACACACACACACACACACATATATATCTCAGTCAATCGAGACTTCACAAACATGTATAGTTATGTATGCGAGCGCACACACACACACAGCGACTCTAAAATCTCCTAATGATTACATGCAAATGCTGCAGCGTCTGAGTGGACTCAGTAATCACAGGATCCGACACCAAAACACAGAGCGGCGTGAAAAAAAAAGTGCTATCTGTCTGGATATGTTGTGTGAATACTAAAGTGTGAGCAAGGACAAACGCTTGAAAAAAATGTTTTCAATTCTCGTAAACAAACCAAAAAAAATAGTATTTATGCGTTACAGTTTATCTGCTACAGACTCCACGCTGTTACTCACCTGGACCTTTCTCACTCTCTGCTTTTACTCCTCTTTAACCATTTCATTACTGAGCAGTGCATAGTGCTCGTAACTGTAAAATAATATGCTCATACTATGGATGGATAGACAGACAGGGTTATAAATAGACACAGATGGGTTATAGAGAGGGAGAGATAGGGTTAAAGATAGATAGATAGGATTACCCCTCTAGATAGACAGGGTGATGGATGGATGAATGGATGGATGGATGGTTGGTTGGATAGATAGATAGGGTTATGATGGATAGAAAGGTAGATAGATACATAGATAGATAGATAGATAGATGGATAGATAGATAGATAGATAGATGGATAGATAGATAGATAGATAGATGGATAGATAGATAGATAGATAGATAGATAGATGGATAGATAGATGGATAGATAGATAGATAGATAGATAGATAGATACATAGATGGATAGATAGATAGATAGATAGATAGATAGATAGATGGATAGATAGATAGATAGATAGATGGATAGATAGATAGATGGATAGATAGATAGATAGATGGATAGATAGATAGATAGATAGATAGATAGATAGGGTTATGATGGATAGAAAGGTAGATTGACAGATAGGGACGGATGGACAGGGGTAGAGCTACAGATGGATGGATGGATGGATAGATAGGGTTATGATGGATAGAAAGGTAGATTGACCGATAGGGATGGATGGACAGGGGTAGAGCTATAGATAGATTGATAGATAGATAGATGGACAGATAAATAGTTAGGATTGGGGATAGACTGCGAGAGTTAGGGATAGAGAGATAGACAAGTAGATAGGATGGATGGATAGATACATACATACATAGACAGAGTTAGGGATGGATAGATAGACAGACAGATAGATAGATAGGGTTATGATGGATAGAAAGGAAGATTGACAGATAGGGATGGATGGATAGGGCTAGAGCTATAGATAGATTGATTGACTGATGGATGGATAGATAAATAGATAGAGTTATGGATAGACTGCAAGAGTTATGGATAGAGAGATAGACAAGTAGATAGGATAGATGGATAGATAGATACAGAGTTAGGGATGGATAGATCGATATAGATAGCGTTAGTGATAGATGGATAATGGAGTATAATCGAGTATTATATAATAGCTATATATATAATCGAGAGAGATAAATAATCACTTTAGCATGAGGAGTACGAGTGTCTAACGCTAGCGTTGTGTTGCCATGACAGTTTGATGGAGAAGCAGTGAAACAGGTGGAACAAGTGAACATCCTCTGACCTGCTGTGTTGGAAAATCACAAAGAAGATCCTGATGGAAAACCCTCGGTGTTAGTAAAACACTGATGGATCAATTTACCCACAATACCTTTGATATCACTCCAACCCAAACACTGCACTCACCACAACGCGTGAACAATCAGAGCTGAGCCGGTGTGTCTCGCGGAGTGTGAAATAGCCGATGTGCTCGAGGCCGGCCAGTCGGATGATCCCATGCATAGAAATGACGATCAGAAACGCTTCCATCAGCACGAGGTGAGGCTCACAGCTCTGTCGAGTGGCTATTGTACCGCCGCTGCGTGATGGAGGGCAAACCCAACCAGCTTTTTATCTGCACTTTGCTTTTCCTTCTGTGGATTTTGATCACTGCTGTTGTGCTAGGATTGTACAAACTCCCAGAAATGTTCAAGGACAGCGATTCAAAAGTCTAAAGCGTCAATAACACCCCCCCCCCCCCCCCCACCCCTCTCGCCCGCTTCGCATGCTTTCAGTGCATGTAGCGTGTTCAGCCTGGGAAATTACAGTAACAAGGTACACTGTGTTCTAGTTCACGCTTTCCTTTACTCATCCTATATTTAGGGCATTTGCTGTTGTCGGAATATAATCAACGCAGTTGCAACACGCTGACACCGGAGACTCCTTCCACTACTGCTAAATAAACATCTCCTGACAGAAAACATCACGCCGTGAACAATTCCACACATCTGTTTGTGCGGGGCGTCCAAGGCGTACCGTACAAGTCCCGGTGCATGTTACTATAGAAACAATAACGTATTCAAATGAGCGCGTTAGTATAAGCTGGGGGTTTTGCAGGTGCATTAATGTCAGAGCATCTCCTGACCAATCAGAATCCAGAATTCAACAGCGCTGTGGTATATAATGCAGATGTTGAGAGGTTAGGGTTGGAGTGTATTCATGCAAAGCGACTTCAACGCAAAAAAGCACACACAAAAAAAATGAAGTGTTCATGAGATTTGAGCGTGTAAAACGTGTCAATTTTCTATTTGTTTTTTTTTTTTTTTCTCCCCTCTCCACACACACAAAATAATTACTGCTATTTTAAAGCGTGGCGTATATGAGTCCTGAAGAGCCGGTTTTGAACCCGAGCACTTCCTCTGTACTGGGTTTCTCCGCTGGATTTTCCGATGAGAGAAGAACAAAAACGAAGAGAGTGTGGACCGCTGTGTCTAATCCTCTGTTATTTTACAAGCGGAGGCGGGCCGAGGCGTTTCCGAGACTCGACTGGAGCCAATTTAGACCCGAACACGGCGAAATCAGCAGGGAGAGGCTTTCAGAAAGGGCTAAATTGGTGGAGCGGTGAAAAGCCAAACACGTTAAGACACGTTTTGACATACGACGCGCTTCTGAACAGCGGCAAGTAAGGAGAAAAGCACTGCAAAAATTGTCCAGGGACGGTTTAAGGAACATGTCAAAGAGTTCAAGGTGTTGACTCCGCCTCCAGATTCCCCAGATCTCGATCCGATCGACAAACGAGTCCGATCCATAGAGGCTCCACCTCGCAACTTATAGCACTTAAATGATCTGCTGCTAACGTCTTGGTACCAGATACCGCATCACACCTTCAGAGGTCTCGTGGAGTCCGTGCCTCGACGGGTCAGAGCTGTTTGGGTGGCGCAAGGACGACCTAGACGATATTACGCAGGTGGTTTTAACGTTGATCGCTATAGCAACGATAACACATTAGAACGAACGCTAATATAAACCAGCAGTCATCGCTGCTGTTACAAACATTCCTGACCAATCAGATGCAAGCAGACAGCATAGCTGTGGAATGCTGCACCCCTATAATCCACCGCACAAACCATCCTTACACGACGAGCTGCTGGAATACCTCGGCTTTCCTGCGCCGTGTGTTTAAAAGGACGCATTTCAACAACAGCTGACGAACAAAGAAAAAAAAAGTAGCATATTCCCTCAAACTGTTCTATTTGTGGTGTGATGCGGGTATCTGTTTGCACAGACGGAGTCAAGCAGCTTGGGGGACAAAAAAAAAAAAAAACGGGGAAAAAAAAAAAACGTCTTGAGGAAAAGCAATTAAATTGCGACTACAGGCGGTCAGCTGATGTCGAAGAACATTTCGGTTACTGCTAGTGTGGAGGGCAAGAGTGGGTGGAGGGATATCCCAGGAGGGTGGAGAAGCCTGGAGCAAGTGTGTACGAGTGTGTGTAGTGTTTAGTGTGTATGAAATCGACAGGGAGGGAAATAAAAACCCCAAGAAGAGTAGAGTCTACGAACGTGGGTACGAGGTCGGAGAGGAAACGGAATGAGTTTCTAGAAATGAACTCCATCAGAGCTGACCTTTCTGTAGAACTAGCCTCCAGACACCCACACACACACACACACGCTCATACTGTTGTCTTTACAGCATAAATCTTAGAGATAGATTTATGGAAGGTGGTCTGGGAAAATCCGGGAAATTTTCTTTGCCGGAATTCTGGAAAACGGTCAAAATCATTTTTAGCCTCTTTAAAAACAAACAAACAAACAAAAACAAAAACGGACGAACCTTGAGCTAGGTTAACCAGCTAGCACGTTTAAGAAACATGGCGGTAAAAAAGCATCAGTCTGCCTAAAGATGTCTGCAAAACCTCGCGAGCTAAGCGTGATTTCCTCTCAAATATACAAGGGTGAGTTAAATGAAAAGCTTCCGTTCTTCCTCGATTCTCTCATGAATGTCGCGCGTTTAAGGTTCTCATTTGACGTTTTTTAATTTAACGCATAGACAACCTGCTAACGCAATTCCTCCATACAGTGAGAACAAACCACCGTCCAGTGAAAAGCGTTCCGTTTCATTCCGCGGTGAATCGTAGCGCCGTTGATTACGAACGCGAACGAGAAAACTCCGAAGGAATCCGCCAGGCTCGGCTCTCGTCACGTTCCCTCTATTAGCTGTCATAGAATCGCAAAAACTTCACATCCTCCTACTCAACATACACTCAGATATAACCATCTGGAGTGTGTGAACACACACACACACACACTATAATAAGGCTGCATATACACTCCATTCACACTACTCGCAGGACTGGCCAGCTCACCTGGCTGTGGCATCATGGGAGTGTAGATTTTGGGCTCGATGGTGCCCATGGGTGGGGGCAGGAGAGGGTTGGTGAAGCTACGCAGGGGGTGTGTGGGTCTGACACACGCTGTGGGAATGGAGCGGCTCGGGAGCTCCTCTGCTCCCGACGCTTCGGGCTGAACGGTGGGGATCAGAGACGCCTGAGGCTGGGGGGTCTCTGTGGTTATGGCTGTGGAAAACACACACACACACACACACACACACACACACACGATCACTGATGTCTAGTAGCATAACAAAATAAATACTGCTATAAATATGTTTAATCCTTATTTTTATATATATATATATATATATATATATATATATATATATAGCATTTTTCCAGTCACCTTGTATATTCCGTATTAAGTATTAAGCACATAAACACTGAAAACACAAATATGTACAATTTTACACACTAATTTCACACTGTCTCTTGTTGTCTTTCCTTCTAAATGTCACATATTGGTTAACAAAATGAGCCTCTGAACCTTAAAAAAAAAATAAAACTAGAAAGAGAGATGGACAGCGCTGATGAAAGGGGAAAATCTTCTCTAGAAAGTAATCGAATGTAATAGAAGTCATGCGAGGGAAGAGAACAGTAAGAAGACGGGTGAACAGGGGCATAGGATGAAAAATGAAGGCTTGTTAAAATGTCAGAGCAGAGGATGGGCACCGGAGACCGACGCTGTATGACACGGGCTGTTCAGTAGAGGAACAGATGAGATTGAGGAAGAAAGCGAAAAGAAGGAAAAAAGGATGTTTATAGCGTACCTGCGGCGTAGCCTCGGTCCACAGTGAGCGTGGAAAAGGGCATCGGCCTGAGGGTGAATTTCGAGTGAGGGGTGTAGCCACATGTCGGAGAAGGCAGGATGCCCGGGTACTGACTGCTCTCCAGTGTTGGAACCGGGATGGCGCTGACCACCGCTACGGATAAAAACAGAGCGAGACGGTTAGCCCGGAAACTAGCAAAATCTACTGCATGGAAATATTAAAGTGTTACAGAGGAATAATTGATGAATATTCGAATACCAGTCTGTTACTCTGGATTGGTTATTGTCAGAATTAAAGCAACAATTCAGATGAAAAGCCATATAAATATAAAGGAAGCGATTTTAACTCTGAATTTAACTACCTATAACATTTCTGACTTATTTCTGACTT
Source organism: Ictalurus punctatus (assembly GCF_001660625.3). Taxonomy (NCBI): domain Eukaryota; kingdom Metazoa; phylum Chordata; class Actinopteri; order Siluriformes; family Ictaluridae; genus Ictalurus; species Ictalurus punctatus. The sequence goes on along the minus strand of NC_030443.2, from coordinate 17,041,665 downwards.
TCTGAATTTATAAGTCTGAATCATGTCACAAAAAGTTTCATGTTGGGGCAATTTATGGAATAAATTGGACTCGACAAGAAGTGTATGCAATCTGATTTACCTAAAGCACTTAAGGGATAAGCTTTGACGTCCAAGTCGTGTCGTGAGTTATACGTTTTGAAATTGCATAAGTTAAATAAATTGTAAGTTGTAGGCTTTGGAGTTTGAGTCTAGTTGCGAATCGTAAATTTTGAGGTCTGAGCTGATTCGCGAGTCTTAAGGTGTTTAAGGTTCTTAAAACTTTTAAGAATGAGTCAAGTTGCTAATTCTATGCTTTGAAGTCTGAGTCGAGGTGCAAGTCATAAGCTTTGACTCCTGAGCTGATTGGTGAATCATAAGCTTTGACTCCTGAGCTGATTGTCGAGTCATAAGATTTGGGTCTTGTGCTGATGGGTGAGTCATAAGCTTTGACTCCTCAGCTGATTGTCGAGTCATAAACTGTGGGTCCTGAGCTGATTGGTGAATCATAAGCTTTGACTCCTGAGTTGATTGTCATGTCATAAGCTTTTACTCCTGAGCTGAAGGGTGAGTCATAAGTTTTGACTCCTGAGTTGATTGTCGAGTCATAAGATTTGGGTCTTGAGCTGACGGGTGAGTCGAAGCTTTGACTCCTCAGCTGATTGTCGAGTCATAAACTTTGACTCCTCAGCTGATTGTCGAGTCATAAGCTTTGGGTCCTGAGCTGATTGGTGAATCATAAGCTTTGACTCCTGAGTTGATTGTCATGTCATAAGCTTTGACTCCTGAGCTGAAGGGTGAGTCATAAGATTTGACTCCTGAGTTGAGTGTCGTGTCATAAGCTTTGACTCGTGAGCTGATTGTTGAGTCATAAGCTTTGACTCCTGAGCTGATGGGTGAGTCATAAGCTTTAACTCCTGAGCTGACTGTCGAGTCATAAGCTTTGATTCCTGAGCTGATTGTCGAGTCATAAGATTTGACTCCTGAGCTGATTGGTGAATAATAAGCTTTGGCTCCTGAGCTGATTGTTGAGCCATAAGCTTTGAATTGTGAGTTTTCGAATTGTAAGGTTTGCAAGTCATAAGCTTTAAAGGTCTTTTTGCAAGCCATAAGCTTTAAATTCGGATCTAATAGGCACATCATATGCCATTTAAAACCATAAATCATCCCACACTTCTACTGCGTTCCACAGAAACTATGACGTTGTGTTGGGACAGTTATCACACTCTTAGTTCTCCATACTCTGCTGACCATAATTCAAATAAATGCTTCTCTGTGCTCCTAAATGTCTGAAATAAATAAATGAACGTAATGAAACGAGAAGCAAAATCCCAAGAAGCACCTAACTACAGAAACCCAGTGTGTGTTCCTGGTCAGAGAGTCTTCAGGTAAGTGCTAAGCTGTTAACATTTCAGACACTTCTGCCTTTCATCTCAAGGTCAGTGATGGAGGAAATGCTAAGCGTGGTGAGATCGTTATCTCTTAAACTGCCTGAGACCTGAGAGTCTTTTTTAATTCTTTCTGTTTCCGAAGCACAGAACTCAAAGGATGCAGCCTTTTATGTTTACGTGTGTGTGTGTGTGTGTGTGCGTTTCACATGCTTATATTCACCGCACCTTCTCCACTGACCTGTTCAGTGCAGATGCCAATTATTTTATGCCCCGATAACCCAGAGGCGCAGAAAAACTTCATTTCCCCCCCCCGATGTTATCGTGAATAATACTGAATCATTCCTGAGGCTCAGAAACAGCCTTTGACTGCCAATAGCTTCATAACAGTCCAATCCATTTGCTCTCATCTGCTAACTCTCTGATGATCTGAGACTCCGTCTTATTACGCTTACGTACGTATCGACGACAAAGCAGTCTTCCTGAATCAGATTAAAACCATATTCCAACCAAAGACGGAAAGTCTCTGACGGAAAAACGATTCACGACGTCTTCAAATACACCGATCAGCAACGTATAACTAGTTAACGTTACGCAGCAATCAGGACAGAAAGCAGAGATTTATTTGATTTTTTTTCAACTGAGTAGCTCAAGCACGAATTAGTATTAGTATGTACGTATATACATAAAATATATAACATTAAAAATAAAATCCAGACGTGTCAAAATTCCAGTCAGACCACTGAGGCGTTTAGTGTTACTGCTTCCACAAACGTTCCTTCAGCATCACAAGCAAAACAAACAAACAAAAAAAACCCCAAAAGGAACATCACTAATAGATTAATAGTGAAAAAATTCAAACGATATCTATTATAACTCACGACAACCTTTTTTCAAACTATTTCTCTGTTGATTTCGCCTCATTTAAAAAAAAAAAAAAGCATATTTTTTCATAGGGGGTACAAACTTTTATAACAGATAATAAGAGTTGAACAATGTTTAAACAATACACTATAATAATATTGTAATTATTGTAATGTATAATGATGTGATATGCGAATTTTATTTCTTTTATCATCAAAATTTACATTTATTTATAAATATACGGATGATGGATGAATGGAGAACACTGGACTAGCGATTAGATGTACTTTTTTTTTTAACTGGGTGCAAAAACTCAGGTGAGGTACACCTTCATAATTTTACCCTTGAAGAAGTCAGAAGCGTGCACTCCACATCCACTAAAAATCAAACTCTCTCAAGCAAGGGAAGAGAAACCCCAAACTGTAAACAAATCAAAGCGAATAAAGTCCAAGAACAGCACTATTGCTGATAAACTCTCTTGAAAGTTGGGCAGTTAAGAAGCTTAACCAAATGAAACGCTGGCCTGGCTTCAGTCCACGCTGTCACACAGCGGTCGGGCCTGCAGGGAGCAATTCATTACGCACTTATCAAGTCTTATTGCTCTTTCTGCTTCTCTTTCCATTCCAGAGAGCAAGCCAGTGTGTTAAAATGCATCTGCTGTCTGGTTCTGATCGATCTGCTGTTGGATTATTGCATGTGTGTCTGTGTGTGTGTCTTTGTTTTCCCAGCTGTGGCAGAGGAGGCCCACTGTCCTGTCGAGGCTGGCACTGACTGATGAGGTCCATCGATAAGTGTTCTCATGGCAAGAAAGTTAGCCAAAGAGCTGCAGTGCCATAGAGGCGTGTCTGAAAGTCAAAGCAAGCCGGAGAGAGATGATCTATATTTACTGTCTAACACAAGCCTGTGGGGTATGAGGGTGTGTCGTGTTCTGTACATGATCCGATGAATAATCTTTGCATTTACAGTAGCCAGTGATTTAAATGCGATACAAATTACAGCTCTTGCAATGTAATACAATGTCATACAGTGACACAAAGGCCACGAGTCCTTCACTTAGACTAACAGACACGAAGGCCACGCCTCCTTCACTTAGACTAACATACACAAAGGCCACGACTCCTTCACTTAGACTAACAGACACGAAGGCCACGCCTCCTTCACTTAGACTAACATACACGAAGGCCACGCCTCCTTCACTTAGACTAACATACACAAAGGCCATGCCTTCTTCACTTAGACTAACAGACACAAAGGCCACGCCTCCTTCACTTAGACTAACAGACACGAAGGCCACGCCTCCTTCACTTAGACTAACATACACAAAGGCCACAACTCCTTCACTTAGACTAACATACACGAAGGCCACGCCTCCTTCACTTAGACTAACATACACAAAGGCCATGCCTTCTTCACTTAGACTAACAGACACAAAGGCCACGCCTCCTTCACTTAGACTAACAGACACGAAGGCCACGCCTCCTTCACTTAGACTAACATACACAAAGGCCACGCCTCCTTCACTTAGACTAACAGACACAAAGGCCACGCCTCCTTCACTTAGACTAACAGACACAAAGGCCACGCCTCCTTCACTTAGACTAACATACACAAAGGCCACGACTCCTTCACTTAGACTAACAGACACAAAGGCCACGCCTCCTTCACTTAGAGTAACATACACAAAGGCCATGCCTCCTTCACTTAGACTAACAGACACAAAGGCCACGCCTCCTTCACTTAGACTAACATACACAAAGGCCACGCCTCCTTCACTTAGACTAACAGACACAAAGGCCATGCCTCCTTCACTTAGACTAACAGACACAAAGGCCACGACTCCTTCACTTAGACTAACAGACACAAAGGCCACGCCTCCTTCATTGGGACTGACAGACACAAAGGCCACGCCTCCTTCACTTAGACTAAAAGACACAAAGGCCATGCCTCCTTCATTGGGACTGACAGACACAAAGGATACGCCTCCTTCACTTAGACTAACAGACACAAAGGCCACGCCTCCTTCACTTAGACTAACAGACACAAAGGCCATGCCTCCTTCACTTAGACACAAAGGCCACGCCTTCTTCACTTAGACTAACAGAAACATAGGCCACGCCTACTTCACTTAGACTAACAGACACAAAGGCCACGCCTCCTTCACTTAGACTAACAGACACAAAGGCCACGCCTGCTTCATTGGGACTGACAGACAAAAAGGCCATGCCTACTTATTTTATGTCCGATACATATAAAGGCCGTGACCTTGACTAATTGACACAGAGGCCACGCCTCTTTCACTTTGACTAATAGATACTCTTTCACTGTTTTTTACTTTCTTTCTTTTTTTTTTTTCCAGTTTCCCCTTCAGGTTCACTTAAACTGGGGAGACTTTAAATAATTTAAAAAAGAAATCTACGTAAAGGGCTTTATTCACTCACGTGTATTGCTGGGCTGAGACTCCATCGGGATCATCATCTTCGAGCGAGTCGCTCTCCGTGTAGCCAGGGAGCGGTCTAGAGTGGATATGCTGCTGGACGCTTCATCTGCATCACCACCTGAAGACGAGAGATCATGACGTGAACATTTGCCGTGTCCCAATTCGCCCTCTTACACTATGCACTAAAAGTGTGTACTCTTTTTGTGAAGAAAAAGTACCTACTTTTGAGTGTGTAGCAAAATACGGTATGGGGCATAAACACGTCATGTAACGGTAGACAACGTTGTTGCCTAGTTACGCACACCGTCACCGTAAACAAACTCCTCGTTGCATTTCAGCGTTTCTTCATTCATTATTCCGTATATCATTTACACAACATCCAACCATTAATCTTACGTGACAGTAAAAAACTTTGGTTACTGCTTAACATTTAAGTTCTCACACTTAAATACCGAAGACGCATCGACGACGTTACACTCGTCCGCCACGTCTGCAGGTTGAATTTGGCGACGCGAACCGTCACAAAACTCCGCCTCCTCCCTCGCGCAAGGACTTGTGGGTAATATTAGCTGAATAAGTGTCCGCTGATCCACACTTCGAAAATCTACCAGAAACAGTAAAGAATGCGGTCTCCTTCGGGATACTCGTTTCAGTATACTACGACTTGGGACACGCTAAATCTAACCCGGATACTATTTACATAGATAGTAATTTGGACGGAGCAACTGTCATGTCCTGTTCACTCTGAAGGCCACGCCCTCCACAGTCAGCACTCTGAAACGTTCCTGTTACGTCAGCTTGATTAGCTTGATTTTGGAAAGCGGGTTCATTTTACAAATGTAAATTAAACACAAATGCCACGATGAACTGTATTTGAACTGGAGTAGCAATAAAAACATGGAACGCGTACATAACAGCTGGCTGTTTTAGTATTACAAAATCTACCGTTTGTTTAATTCATGCTTGAGCTCGCCATTTAAATACCAGCGCAAAGAATCTCCGGTGCGAAGCGTCCATCGGGTGCTTCGTTTTAAAATGTCTATTTAGAAGAGCACTTAAAAGTGAATGCTTTTCATCACTTCAGGTTAGAACCACATTAGAAATGTCTATCGTGGGTGGCCCCACTTCCAGCCGGCAGAATGGAAATATCAAAGTCACACAAGCTGTCATGCACGGATGCATTAGTCAGCTGGAGAAAACCTGACTGAAATAAAAATTAAAACAAAATACGTCGGCGTTTATCGTCCCTATTTTTTCACGGTACGTTCTGTACTGATTTGTAATGATTGGGCATTAAGGAAATCAGGAGCTCACTAACTTGTCTCATGGACGCTCCACAACGTCAAACGTACACCGTAGTCTGACGCATCGTCCTTTAATTAAATAGACAAGTGTAATAACTGATAACGTTTCTCGATTAGAGTAGCCTAACGATAAGACGCATTTGCTGAGCTACTTCACATACGGTATGTTGGGCTTAAATTGCTTTTTGATATATTCCGCATTTTGTCGTTCGAGTGAGACAGAGAGGGTTGGACATTATAGATAGTGAGCTGTCAATCATCTCTACGGCTTGCTGTATTCCGTTTCGCTTTCGCTAAAAGAACAAAAGAGCCGGGGGGGGGGGGTTTACCTGAGTGGCTACTCTTGCTGCCCATCTGGCTCTCTGATTGGCTGTGGCTGACAGGGGCGATCTCTTGGCAGCTCTGGATCGGGGATTCTCGGCCGGACGGGGCGGAGCTGGATGGTTTCTCGATGTTCTTCAGCTCCATCTCCTCATGGTGGATCCACAGGTCAGGAGGTCGCAGGTCTTTCTGACTTCCTTTCCTTTTCCCAGCACTGTGCGTGGCACGCTTTCTACACACACACACACACACACACACACACACACACACACACACACACACACACACACACAGACACACACAGAGTGAAACCTTACTTGACGGGGGGGAGGGGGTCTAGGGGGAACGACGACACATCCTCCTCTAAAAAAGCCAACACACAGATAGATTTTACACTTGATTTATTTATTTCGCTCTCTGTATGGTCACTCGTCAGTACGACATGTGTGTACGCATACAATTACTACCAATAAGGAGAAGATTGAAGACGGAAGTCCCACTAACACGGGTTCCCTCCCTCCCCTCGATATACACACGCACAAGGCTGTAGCAATTAAAGTGACTTAACAACTTCGCTGTTGTTTCCGAAAGAGCACTTTACCTCATTTAGGTGTTAGCACTTAGCGTATACGCTAGGTACATGCTTGTCAGCGAGCGCTACAGTCTTTTAACAGTGCAGTTCAACTCCTCTCGTTAGTGCTGGGGGTACAATAATGAGTCACCTCTCAGCTGCGCAAGTCCTGTCAGCAGCCATCAGATCGGCCCGCGGCTAAGCTAATAATCCCAGATGAGGAACACAAGGGAAGGAGCTGTCACATCAGAAAAATGGGATTTTCAACATTGCAGGAGAACCAAGCTAAAGCTGGTAGTGTACCTCCACACACTGATGTGACACTCACGCTAGTTCTAGCCTAAGACGAAACCTTTAACAGACATCTTTATTTGTGTGTGTGTTTATATGTTACAGTTTTACAGAGAATCTTCCAGAAAGTCCTCAGATCATTCAGTTTCTAGCATTTCGGTGCTAGCATTACAGCTAGCAAAGCTCATAGCTGCTTGTCTCTAAGATATACAGATATACAATAACTCGTTGAACCTATCACAGTCAGATATGCAAATGATATGCAAATATGTGGTACAAGATCACGGTTATGGCTAAGACTACGGCAATGCAAATGTTTCTACTTGTTTGAAATGTGAGCTAGTTTGTTGGAAGTTAGCTATCGACTGCAGCAATTATTTACGTAGCCAAAACAGGCTAAATTCAATAGTAATTTTCAGGTTTCAGGTCATCCGAAGTCTATAAGTCCGGACTTGGGTCAAGTTTGAGGCTGTAGATAAGTCAAGTCGTGAAACTCGAGACTAGAGTTCGGAACTCTTATACCTTCTGAACACACACTAACAGAGCTGAGACAGTTTTCTGAAAAAGCGCTGTGAGCCCAGACCGAAAGCCTAATGACCCTTTTAACAATGGATACGGGACAGGGAAAGCAGGCAGCTTCACCACAGGCTCTCAAAGCAAGCCGTGAAAACACTTATCACGACTTAGCAGGCATGCTACTGCTGAGTTCCTGCAGACAGCTACGGGAGCTGCGTTCTCCGTGCTCGAGAAAATAGCACACAGTCTTAAGCCGGGTTCACTCTGTACGATTTTGGCCATGATTTGGTCGTCTGAGACAAATTTTGACAATCCTAAAAGATTCCTATAATCCTAGGCTTCAAAATCTGTAGACTTTGATCGCTAGTTTGACATGATCCCCGACAGCCGATTAACGCCCGTTGCGATCGAATGTTTCCTCCCATTAAATTCTGGCCGTGTCAGAAGACTTGAAGCACATCCTGTAGTGTGGCTCTTCTCCTACTCTGTACGAGTCTTCTTGCGTGTGTGCGTGTGTGCGTGTGTGCGTCCGTTTTTCGTGTCTTGACTGTCCTACATGACAAGTGAGATCCTACAGTGTGACAAGTTAAAAGCGAAAAGGACTCACTTCCTTTGTTGTGCAGAGGATCGGCGTGTGCAAATGAGAGCCACGATGACTACGACGACAACGGTGACGGCGCCCACGGACACCACGATGATCACCAGCAGGTTGCTGTTCTTCTGAGGAGTCACGCTGCCGTGCGGCGGCCGCATCTGACCGATGGGTGGCTCTGAAACACACGTTTTTTGGTTATAGAAATGGACATAAAGCATTGCAACGATGTTGTGATGATCTAGGAACATGACGAGGAACTATGTGATAGAACAAACGACGGGGTCTCAAGTCTCAAGCAGACCAGCCAGAGACTAAACGGTGTACTCCATCCTGTTAAATTTCTAGACATCAGTTGAATTCCATAGAAATTAATTTTTGGAAAACAACACTAAATAATGACTCAAACGTTTAGCTGTGAAGGGATGAAATAGGAGTGAATAGTGTAGCTAGTGTGGCTGTTAGTGAGACACTGAGAACCATGCCAGCCTCTCTCACTCTCACTCTCATAACACCTGTTCCCGCTTAGAGAGTCGGAACTAATAAGCTCCCTCTTTCCTCGTCTGGTCAGTGCTTATTGTCGTATGGCACCTGCAATTGGCACGCTGGTGAAAAAAACAGCCTGGAGGACAATAGCATTACGTTGTGCCAAATCGAAGGGCAGCACCATGGCAGCCGAGCTGCTTCTGCCTCTTTTTCTCTCTCCCTCACCCTTCTTCAATTCTTCTAACCGAAGACAACAAGTGTAAGGGACAGCGATGGACACCCCCCCTTCCCCGCCATCTCATCCCCTCAGCTCTTTCACGTCTTATTCTGACTGAAGGCAAGGTCAGGGTAACGAGCAATGGAAACGGAGTAAGGGATTCAGGGAGTCGTATACTCACTTTCACTAAGACAGAGGATACATGACAGGTCCAGTGCTGCGCTCCACTGTGAGCTGACCCTAGTACTAGGTGTGTGTTTGTGCGACTGTATTCATCGTTCTGTCTCCACACTGAAGATGCCCGGATCTGTCTTTCCTACTTTTGGGGGTCAAAAGTTCGATAGAAATGCTGCCCCATAGGTGGTTTAGCATCTTAGGCTTTGTCCTCTGAGTACATGATTCTGGTTTTGGATCTACTCTTGGCCTTGGTTTCTTGCTCTGCAATTGGGTCTCCAGTAGCTGGGTTTGCATTTGGTTCTGCTCCAATTTGTAGTGGAGTTTTACTTCCATTTCTATGTTTTGATCGATCTGCTTTTGGATAAATGCCTGTTTCTACTGGGTCTAGGTCTGGTCCTAGTTCTGCTATAGTTCTGAGATGGATTTGCTTCTGGTTCTGGGAGTAGTTCTGGTCTGCTTATGTTCTGGGGCATGGTTCTTGTTCTTTTGATCGGTTTCTTCTGCTCTTACTCTGCTTGTAAATCTAGTTCTGCATCTAGATGGTGGTGTCAAGGTCTGGAAGAATCAGATCTCTGACCTCTAGCAACGATCTAGAATTTTACTTCTGGGTAAAAGTTACTTCTGGTTCCCAAGCTTATGAAACATGGTCTCCGTGGTTCCTTTGGGCCCAGTTGGGCTTAGGTATCTGGTTCTTCTTAGTTTTGGTGTAATTATTCTGGATCTGCTTCTGCTATATGGCATGGGTTTCATGGATATAGTCCTTGTACTGCTTTTGAGTCTTGTTCTTCTGGGTCTGGTTCTGAGGTTGGGTCTTGTTTTACATTTACATTTAAGTAAACATTTTGTCTTATTTTGTTTTAGTTGAACAGGGTCAGGATCAACTTCTGGATCTGATACTTATGGGGCTAGTTCTGCTTTTGGGTCTTGGTCTGGTTATTTTGGTTCAGATTCTAGTTTGGGGTTTGGTTCTGACGCTGGGTCTTGTAGTTATACAGGGTCACAATCCACTTCTGGATCTCGCTCATGTGGGTATGGTTCTGATTCTAGATTATGGTCTGGTTATTTTTGGTCAGATTTTGGTTTTGGCTTTGGTTCTTTTGGGTCTTGCTCTGTTTGCAGTCTTGGCCTGGTTATTCTTACTCAGAATCTGTTTCTGGTTCTTCTACATAATTATGTGATTCTGCTTCTGGTTGGTTTAATTATAGTAGGTCAGACTGTCCTTCTGGATCTGGTTTGTCTGGTTCTGCTTCTGGGTCTTGGTTTAGTTATACTGGGTTAGATTCTGCTTCTGTGTCGTCTTCTTCTGGGACTGGTTCTGCTTCTGAATCTTGGTCTGGTTATTATGGGTGAGATTCCTTTTTTTTTTTGTTTCGTATTTCTGTATCTGGTTCTGCTTCTGAATCTTGGTCTGGTTATTATGGGTGAGATTCCTTTTTTTTTGTTTCGTATTTCTGGATCTGGTTTTGCTTCTGGGTCTTGGTTTAGTTATACTAGGTCAAATTCTGCTTCTGCATCTGGTTCTTCTGTGTCTGGAGCCGGGTCTGAAT